>NW_008397966.1:0-241 GCF_000622305.1 Nannospalax galili
AGTGTCACCTGCCCCCTCTGATATGCAGATGGTCGTGTCACCTGCTACCTCTGAATGTGCAGATGATCGTGTCACCTGCCCCCTCTTATGTGCACATGGTCTTGCCTCCTGGCCCCTCTGAAATGCAGGTGGTCGTATCACCTGCCCTCTATAACGTGTACACAGTCATGTCACCTTCACCCTCTGACGTGTAGACGGTCATATCACCTTCCCTCGCTGACGTGAACATGGTCGTGTCACC
>NW_008397967.1:0-241 GCF_000622305.1 Nannospalax galili
AGAGCAGCTGAGGCTTGGCACTCTGAGAGGCCAGGAAAGGCCATTGGTGAAGGTGCAGCCTAGTTTCAGTGGTAATTCCAGCTTTTTGGAGATGCTGGGACCATGAGACAACCACCAAGGACAGCAGCAGGTGTGGAATGCAGCTGGCCTGGGTCTGTGAGACGAGCTGAGTGTGTTGTGGACTGAAGATTCAGAGCAGTGGAGCTGCCAGTACCCTTTGGAGCCCAGAAGATTGTGAGTG
>NW_008397968.1:0-241 GCF_000622305.1 Nannospalax galili
AGGAGTTAATATTTTTGTCGCTACACCTTAAACTATCAACAAGACCAATTTTATGCAAATTTTCATCAACTGTAAACGGAGTCGGGTTAATAATCATAGGTCTAGATTCCACATGCAAATTAGATTTAAATACCTAAGACACAGTTACACTGAGAACACTGCCTGTCTCAGAACCTTTTTCTTTGGTGCACACTATGACTTTATATCCACAGCATCTGAACTCTTAACAAAGCTAAATGAG
>NW_008397969.1:0-241 GCF_000622305.1 Nannospalax galili
GGATGAATCTGGAAGGGATATCTAATGAGGTGGCCCAAACTCAGCATGGCAAGTTACTTCTCACGTACAGTTCCAAGACTTCAAACTCAAAGTCTAACACCCATGTTAGGAGGCTCAAAACCACCTACAACTCCAGATACAGGGGATCTGACACCCTCTTCTGGCCTCTGTGGACACCTGAAGGCATGTGCACATATACACATAGGTTTATACACACATATACATAAAATGTTTTAAAAGA
>NW_008397970.1:0-241 GCF_000622305.1 Nannospalax galili
GTGATGGCATATTGGAGCATTATGATGTAACAATGGAGCCTTGTAATGTCAAATTGGATCATTGTAATGTCACAATGGGACATTGTGAAGTCATATTGAGACACTGTGTTTGCATATTGGAACAATGTAATGACACGTGTTGGCATATTGGAGCACTGTGATATCATTTTGGAGCGTTGGGGTGTCACAACGGAACATTGTGAAGTCATACTGTAACATTGTGTTGTCATTTTGGAGCATT
>NW_008397971.1:0-241 GCF_000622305.1 Nannospalax galili
GACCTCCACAGGCATTGCATGACATGGCTGCACTTACATACATGCAAGCAACACATTCATATATATAAAGTAAAAATGATAAAATATTTTAAAAAAAAAGAATCACTGCTTTAAACTTCTGGGGGAAATATTTTTTTTTCTTTCTGATATCACATTTTGAAAAGTCATTTGGGGGTTGTGTGTCTGTGTGTGTGTGTGTGTATTTGGTAGATGTGCACATGTGTATGTGTCTTTACACTTC
>NW_008397972.1:0-241 GCF_000622305.1 Nannospalax galili
TGATATTTTGCTATGAATTTTTCTGCCTCTCTCTATCATCTACTTTTACTCATTCAAAACATAAACCACAGTTTTGGTAGACCATGCTCTGCACTGTATAAAGTAAGGATTTTTGACTATTTTTCATTTCCTATATGGTTTGCGTCAATTTTAGTGGAATCAAATATTGGTTTGTCACTAGAACCTTACGAGATTTGGTAAACATTCTCACAATAGACAGTACATTTATTCTCACAACAGA
>NW_008397973.1:0-240 GCF_000622305.1 Nannospalax galili
ACCTCTGAGGGCACTGCATGACATGGAGTGCACTTATATACACGCAGGCAATACACTCATAAACATACAATAAAATTGTCTATTTTTTATTTTAAAAAGAAATGGTCAGTACACACGTAAACCCTGCCTCATCTCTTGTGCTGCTCTAAAATATGGCTTTGCTGTCCTGATTAAATTATTTCGGTGATTTTTTTTTTTAAGCCCCTTAACAAGTCTGCTCAAGAAAATAATGGTCTCTGG
>NW_008397974.1:0-241 GCF_000622305.1 Nannospalax galili
GTAAGATCCAGGGACTAGAAACATCATTGATATGACCAAGTGTGAAGAGGCAATGAAAACATGCCCCAGGAAATGGATCATCCTAGTAGGGGCCCTCACAGACAGACTCACATATCGTTCAAGTCCTTCTTTGTTTTTGACCGACGCATCTTTCCTCCCAGAAATCTTCATCTACAACCAGAGCTGATAACGGAAGCCTCATCTCATCTCACATCAGTTGAATGCTTTGCTCCAAAGCTCT
>NW_008397975.1:0-241 GCF_000622305.1 Nannospalax galili
CTGATCTCTGTGAGACTGACCTGGGGCTAAAAGGAGACTTGGTCTCAAAATCACAAAAAAATAGCATTTCAGCCCCTTTTGGAGTAGCTATCAAAAGAAGACACAATATGATTTGATCCGAAAGATAAACTGCCTCATGAAAATAAATATCAGAAAATGAGATCATAATTTGTCTTAATGTAACTACCAGCTGTTTACATTTTATTTCTAAGGATTTATTGATCTTAATAGTACCATTTTC
>NW_008397976.1:0-241 GCF_000622305.1 Nannospalax galili
CTTCACATGCAAGCCACTATTCCCATCCAAAGGGGATCCTTTTCCTCATCCCCATGGAACTGTACCAGGCTTTGGGACTTGATCTGGCCAATGAGATATGTTGAGACTGTCTTCCTCAAATGATGGGCAGCTTCTCTCTTCTGCCACTTGGAGCCTAGGTGGCACTCAGTGAGAGACCCATGTCACTCAGAGAGATCTCTGTGGGGAGACACCAGGAGTTCAGATCAGCATCATTTCCAGC
>NW_008397977.1:0-241 GCF_000622305.1 Nannospalax galili
GGATGAATCTGGAAGGGATATCTAATGAGGTGGCCCAAACTCAGCATGGCATGTTACTTCTCATGTGCAGTTCCAAGACTTCAAACTCAAAGTCTAACACCCATGTTGGGAGGCTCAAAACCACCTACAACTCCAGATCCAGGGGATCTGACACCCTCTTCTGGCCTCTGTGGACACCTGAAGGCATGTACACATATACACATAGGTTTATACACACATATACATAAAATGTTTTAAAAGA
>NW_008397978.1:0-241 GCF_000622305.1 Nannospalax galili
CTCCCTTGTCTGCAGTGAGCAAGTCTAACCCTCGCCTATTCTGAAGCGCTAATTCTGCTAGGGAGTCTATCTGATCTTGTAGATCCTTAACAAATTCATAGGCCATATTTACATCATTTATGAGCTGTTGTGACAATTTTGTAGACATTCTAATTCCGGCTGAGCCAGTGGTGATGCCGCTTGCAATGCGTAATCCTACCAATAGGGGTATAAACTGGACTGCTCTACGTCGTCGAGGGAT
>NW_008397979.1:0-241 GCF_000622305.1 Nannospalax galili
GAAGAAACCAGAAGAGGGCCTTGAATCACCTGGAACTGTGATTATAAACAGCTGCTATGTGGGTGCTGGAAACTGAACCCCAGTCTTCTGCAAGAGCAGTCAGTACTCTCAAATACTGAGAGTCCCCTTAACTTTTTTTTAAAAAGGTTATCTAGCTTAGGCTAGCCTCAAACTTGTGACCCTCCTGCCCCAGTCTTTTGATTGCTGGTATTATAAGCACCATACTTTTAAATCTTTGTGT
>NW_008397980.1:0-241 GCF_000622305.1 Nannospalax galili
AAATTTAAATATGAATTTTATTCTATGACAAATCAGACCCAGAATATTTTACATGATTGAGAAAATAACGTTTGGCCATCTTCACGTAGCAATCTTCTGCACGAGTGTAAAAATTTCAGACACATCAAATGTTGTAAGACCATATTTGTGTTTTCACAGCTTCATAGGCAACTGTAAGTTTCAAGCTTTGAATATTCCATGTAATTTGATATACGTGTACAGAAAGAGAAAGATTTTTTTT
>NW_008397981.1:0-241 GCF_000622305.1 Nannospalax galili
TTGCAGGAGGCCTCACTGAGGTAACAGATTTCCCTGCATTTGAGGCTCCTATAGCAGTGGGCTGGCCTTCTTGCTGGGCCAGCCAGGCTCCTGAACCAGCTCCAACCTGGCTTATAGTGTGGATATGGTCCTGGTTCCCCGCCCCAAGGGGCTCTTGCTGAAGTCCTGGGACCTCCTACTTTTTCCTGCGCAGCCTTTGGCTTCTCCGTGCTGTTCCTGGCCTGTGAGTCTTTCGTGATGC
>NW_008397982.1:0-241 GCF_000622305.1 Nannospalax galili
TGGGTGTTCTGCAAGAACAGCCAGTGTTCTTAACCCCTGAGCCATCTCTCCTTCCTCAATATTCCTTTGTAGCTCAGCAGGCAAAATCCAACTGCTGGAGCTCCAAGACATTGCGCTCCAGCCCCTAACCCTTAATTCCTTTCTCTGCCTCCGGCCTGCTGCTCTAGACAAAAGCCTTCAAATTCCCCTGGCTCTTCTATCAGCCAGTATGGATAGGACCCTAGAGCTTTGACCTCAACAA
>NW_008397983.1:0-241 GCF_000622305.1 Nannospalax galili
TCTTAGCTCTGGAAATTGTTATTGAATATCTCAATGCTGTTGTAATGTAATGTTTCTTCTAATTATGTGGTTACTAAATAAATAATAATAAAGAAGAGCAATAATTCTGAGTGAAACAGGACTCTTACCATGAATGCAGCTATAATAAACCAGAATGTCTTCATCTTGTTAGACTTAGCCTGAAGTGAGGGTGTCTCCCTTTATCTTTTGGTCCAGTTTCACAGAGAGTCAAAAACCAAAT
>NW_008397984.1:0-241 GCF_000622305.1 Nannospalax galili
CCTGACCACTAACCCTAACCCTAACCTCTAACCATAACCCTAACCCTAACCATGACCTCTAAGCCTAATCCTAACCCTGACCTCTAACCCTAACCCTAACCCTAACCCTGACCTCTAACACTAACCCTAACCCGAACTCGAACCCTAACCCGAACCCTAACAAGAACCCTAACCCTACTACCCGTACCCGAAAGCGAACCCTAACCCCAACCCTAATCAGAACGCAAACCTGAATATGAAC
>NW_008397985.1:0-241 GCF_000622305.1 Nannospalax galili
AGCTGGCCTGGAACTTACTATGTAGACCAGGCTGGCCTCAGTCTCACAGAGGTCCACCTACCTCTGCCTCCCAAGTGCTGGGAGTAAAGGAATGTGTCACCATGCCCAGCTGGCTTTACTTTTTACTGGTTACTTGTTTTCTAGTGACTTGACCCTTCACCTCCACCGTTTAGGGTGAGTGTTCTCTAAAGTTGTTTTCACCATAGTGTTGTGTGCTCCAAAACTCCACCTCACTGATCTC
>NW_008397986.1:0-241 GCF_000622305.1 Nannospalax galili
ACAAGTCCTCAATGAGACTCTTTTCTCAAGTGATCCTAATGGCATGTCAAACTGATAATTAAAGCTACCCTTCAGGACGGTGATGATAATGATAATGGTATTTGCCTCATTAAACTCCACCCCTGGCCACCACTTCACGTGTTCACAGCTCAGTTCTATCACCTTCTCAGTTGTCCCAGAGTTTATCTGCGCATACCCAGGCCATCACATTCAAAGACCCCCAACGTAGAACCCAGCAGTC
>NW_008397987.1:0-241 GCF_000622305.1 Nannospalax galili
AGCCACTCTTCCTCTTTAGTTCAAGCTGGCACTGCCCACAGTGGACTGCACTGCCTACATCAACCAGCAATCCGAAAATGCCCACAGACATGCCCACAGGCCAATCTGATGGAGGAAATTCCTGAATTAAAGTTCTATCCCAAATGCTCCCAGTTCATTTCAAATTGACAAAAATTAACCAGCACACCAAAGAAAAAGGTATAATGATGTTCATTTAACGGGGCTATGAGGAACCACTTAA
>NW_008397988.1:0-241 GCF_000622305.1 Nannospalax galili
ATAAATTTGCAAATATCAGATGAATCTTGGCAAAACTCTGATTACTTGAATCCATCCTGGTTATAGAAACTGAAGAAGGGCAGTTCCATGGATCTTGTGTTCTGAGTTATGAAAAGGTCGAGAATATCTTAAAAACCAACACTCTAGTGATTATTTGTAGATCTCAGTCAACATAGGAGGAATGACCACAAATGCCCAGACATTTCATAACTGCAAAACTCATTAATGTCATTCAATAAGC
>NW_008397989.1:0-241 GCF_000622305.1 Nannospalax galili
GCAATATAATGGCACATGGGGCAATAGTGTTGGCACATTGCAGCATTGTGACATCAAGTTGGAGTATTGTGAGATCTAATGCAGCATTGTGAAGTCATATTGTAACAGTGTGATCACGCATTGGAGGAATACAATGTCACAAGGGTAATAGTGTTGGCACATTGCACTATTGTGATGTCACATTGTGAAATCATGTTGTTCCTTTGTAATGGCACATTGGAGCAATATAATGGCACATGGG
>NW_008397990.1:0-241 GCF_000622305.1 Nannospalax galili
ATCCCCAAGTTTAACTTGTATTGGTTTCAAGATATTCACTTGGAAGAACTTCCTGTGGATTTGCAAAAATATCGGTTTTGTCTTTTTTTTCTTTTTCTTACACAAGGAAGGACACAAAAATCAATTGTCCTTCTAGTCATAGTCTCAAATGAACTCAGGCCACAGTGAACGCTAAAGGCTTATTCATCTCTCAAACAGTTTATGTTCCTGAGTCCCTCATTACTCAATGGACTTGGGTACT
>NW_008397991.1:0-241 GCF_000622305.1 Nannospalax galili
AAGGGATCTGACACCCTCTTCTGAACTCCACAGGCAATGCATGACATGGGTGCACTTAACATACATACAGGCAATACACACACACATAAAAAAATAAGAAAGGTATTAGGTATTGGTTATCTAGGAGGATATCTGGAAATCAGTACAATCTACTTCATTTGGAAAACATTTTTTGTTATTCTTAAAAGAGAAAATTAAAATGAAGATTACTATATAAACCTAATTAATTATTGATAAATTT
>NW_008397992.1:0-241 GCF_000622305.1 Nannospalax galili
TTACCCTGTTGAATTAGTTATAATTACCCTGATGGATATAATTACTTCCATATGTACATAGATTTTGTGATTGGCTAGTTTTTTGCCAAGTAATTTCAGTATTTATCAGAAAAGTTAAAGTATGGCTTTCTCCTACTGCTAGTTTTATCTGAAGCTCTATTTTTTTTCATCGGACTTTGGTGTTTTAGAGGATTGAGTTGTAAAATTACACATCCTGATGTTCTGGAACATAAAAGCAAAA
>NW_008397993.1:0-241 GCF_000622305.1 Nannospalax galili
ACGAAGATTGTTAGTAAGATGCCAAGACTTGGTCACACTGATCAGCTCACCCTGAGCAGCCCCTCCCTCTTTTAGCTGCTGCGGGAAGGCTTCTGACATTTCATCTTTCTGAGAGTAGCTTACTCCTCTGTGTTCATCTCTAGCCCCACCCATTTTCCTACAAATGACAAAATTTCATTCTTCAGGGCTGAATAAAGCTCTGCCATGAGAATAACCAGCGTGTTTTCCTTTGTCCATCCAG
>NW_008397994.1:0-241 GCF_000622305.1 Nannospalax galili
AGTCATGGAACCTTTGCAAATGCGGTCTCCATTACAAGCCAAATGACAGCACGTAGGAAGTCTCTGGTCACTGCTGAGGGTGGCAAGCTCAGAGGGGTCATGGAAGGCTTGCCTGCTCTTCCACACCTGGTCCTCTGCATAACTTCATGTGCATCCTTTGTAATGTCCTCCATATAAACCAAAACATTCGCCTTGAGTTCTGTGATCTGCTTGAGCAAATCAATCAATCCCGAGGAAGGGA
>NW_008397995.1:0-241 GCF_000622305.1 Nannospalax galili
TTTTGGGAAGCCAAGGCAGAAGTTCAAGTAGTTGATCACATCACATACACTATGAAGAGCAGAGAGAAACATGTTTTCTGTTTGCTAGCTCAGATAGCTTTCTTCACACTTATGATTTCAGGGTCCAGCCTAGGGAATGATGTCACCCACAGTGGGTTAGGTCAGTTAACAGTCAAGACAGTCTTTCAGCGACATGCTCACAAGTCAACTTGATGTAGATAATTCCTCAGTTGATACTCTC
>NW_008397996.1:0-241 GCF_000622305.1 Nannospalax galili
AATAAACTTTACAGTTTCAGGGGAAGGAGCTTGAACTGAGACAGCTCTTCTATCAGTTGTTCTGGGTGCAGGAGCCTGTTTATCTTCTAAAATTAGCTGGGGAGCAACTTTGTGCTGAGACAGCTGTAAATGCAGCTGCTTGGCCACTTCCTTTTTTGCAAGGGGGCCTTCATGGCCTGTCTCGTGAGACTTTTCTGCACAGGGAGAGGGTCATCTGCAGACCTGGACTATAACAGCACCC
>NW_008397997.1:0-241 GCF_000622305.1 Nannospalax galili
TGTTTGATATAGATTTGTGGACAAGTTGAAAGGTATGAACTCTTAAATCAGGAAGCGTTAGTGATCTTTTGTAGTTTCATAGGTCTGATTTCTACAGCACACTGTTCAGTTTCACCAGGAAGGCTTAACTGACAATACTACCCCAAAATCGACCTTTGGCATTTGGAAATAAAGTGCTTCACTCCTCTTGTTTGGGTTTCTTTGTTTTTGTGTATCAGTGAGCTGTGTGGCAGTGAAAGGA
>NW_008397998.1:0-241 GCF_000622305.1 Nannospalax galili
TTTGGGACTCTCAGGTGGTCTGCTGAATTCTCAGCCCGTATGCCAGATGGAGGCCAGAACAGGCACTCTCTGGTGGTCTGCAGAGATCTCAGCCTCCATACCAATGGTGGTCATAACAGGCCCTCTCAGGCTGCCTGCTAAGGTCTCAACCTTATCCTACCAAAGAGCAGAGGTCTTCCCAGGGGCCTTAGGAGGGGCCTTACTTAATCCCAGTTAGGGTGTTGGGTATGGGGAAGCTCAC
>NW_008397999.1:0-241 GCF_000622305.1 Nannospalax galili
TTTTTTAAAATGCTTCAGAATTCTTTTTTACTGAATTTTTTATGACTTTAATGTATGCACACTCATTTTCTTTTTCTGGAGTGTCCTCACCATTCTGACTGGTAGTCTCCTGCTTCTCCTTTAAACTTCCATTCTGCCATGGTTCCTTCTAGGACCACCTCCCTCACCACAGCAGCATGAGGCAAAACCGAAACAGTGCGTGAAATCCAGGGCTACTCTGACTAGATGCTGAAATGGTGTG
>NW_008398000.1:0-241 GCF_000622305.1 Nannospalax galili
GGTCTGCTGTAAGCAGTTACTCAACTGTGGATACATATCATGTAGCTCAACATTAATGGGACTAAGGAAAGAAATGTGTAAAAGACTCCTAATAATTTTGGGAGATGTTTGGCACTCATTTCAATATTATTACATGCTCTGGAGCTGTTGATAAGCATCAGAACAGGTAAGTCTTTGTGTGCTCTAACAGCTCAGCTTCCATAAATCTACATACTTATCTGTGACTTACCCTTATCATTAA
>NW_008398001.1:0-241 GCF_000622305.1 Nannospalax galili
GTGAACCTAGAAATTTTATAGCCACTTTTGAAAGAGCTGTGTCTTTGCTCTAGAAATTGTGATTGGGCATGTTAAAGCTGTAATGATATGCGTCTTTTTAAAAAATTTAAAAATTTAAAAAAATGTAGGAAACAGTATATCTTGAAATGGAGATCTTTAAAGGTAAAAACTCATTCAATTTTATATCTTATTACAGGGTTTATACTGAGTTCAATATTGTATAACTGTATTGATTCAACTG
>NW_008398002.1:0-241 GCF_000622305.1 Nannospalax galili
TATGAACTGTATCCACAACTTCATAGTGGCCACAGGAATGGAAAGCGCTAATATAAATGACCTGGAAGCCTCCTACCCGAAGACATGCTTGCATATTATCAGAAGATACTATTTGAGATGCCAAGGGAGAAAACCAATTAATGATCCTACCACCCAGCAGGAAAGTCTACAAACAGCGACAATGACCAGTCCAGCAAGTAATCTCTACTGGTGCAGGAGTGGCACTTTTATCTGGGTAATC
>NW_008398003.1:0-241 GCF_000622305.1 Nannospalax galili
AGCAAATAGGAATTTACTATTTTCTAGTCATATCCACATGCACCAATGAAAGGAGGGAATACATTTTTCTAAGATTTCTGGGATGGTTTCAGAAGATATTCCACTGTCCTTGTTGGAAGTAAGCCAGAAAATGATGTAAAGGAATAGGAAGTATTAATAATACCTGATTCCTCATAGGATCAGATACTGACACTGTACTTTCTCTCCCACAGAAAGAACATGCACTCTGCAGACAAACCTG
>NW_008398004.1:0-241 GCF_000622305.1 Nannospalax galili
GCCTGGGTCCTGTCCCATTCCTTGTCTTGGCGACCCAGACACCTGGGGAACCACCACTGTTTCCTGATCCTTTGCACCCAGACCAATTCAGTTCCTTCTCTGGTCCCCAGGAGCACTCTGAGCCTGGCACCACCCTCACCTTCCTCTGCTTCCCTGGGCCTGGATGACCCACCAGCCTCTTACCTGGAGGCTGGGGCTGACCTTTCCTCTTCCTGATGCTTTGCATCCAGACCAACCCAGC
>NW_008398005.1:0-241 GCF_000622305.1 Nannospalax galili
TTGCAGGGTGCCAGATTCAGATCTGGGGAGGCCCCCTTCTCTCCTTTACTTAAAGCCCTTCTAAGGAGTATTGTCCCCCTTTGCTATTACATGGTCAAGCACTATACGTTAGAGTTCTTTGTTGCTTTGCAGATTTAAAACCCCAAACTTCCAGAATTTACATGACCTAGCTAATGTTTGCTGTACAGCATAGCATCCCTCCAGGCCACCAGCTTCCCCTCCCACTTTTGATCTGCTTCAG
>NW_008398006.1:0-241 GCF_000622305.1 Nannospalax galili
GACAAGGCTCCATTGTGACATCACAATGCTCGATTGTGCCAACACTATCACGCCATGTGCCATTATATGCTCCAATGTGGCCCCAGAATGTTACAATTTGACTTCACAATGTTCCATTGTGTCATTACAAAGCTCATTGTGACATCACACTGGGCCATTGTCATTACAATGATCCCTTGTGTCATCACTGTGCTCAATATGCAAACCCCGTGCTAATTGTCCCTCACAATCCCCCAATATG
>NW_008398007.1:0-241 GCF_000622305.1 Nannospalax galili
AGCCCTTTGGTACTCAGGGTCATTTTTATTTTTCCTTAAAGTTGTCAAATAATTAATAGTAATAAAGACTGTAATTTTAAGTTATGCCTCGGTGTGTCAGTGTTGCTCAACATGCACAATGTATAAGGATGGGTATTCAACTAGTTCCTCTTTTCAGAAATAATTAAAAAAGACAGTCCATTCCATTTATAGTCTGCTGTTTAATCTTGTTCATTTATGGGCCTGAAATGAACATGGCATG
>NW_008398008.1:0-241 GCF_000622305.1 Nannospalax galili
ATCAACCTTAAGCTCTTCAGTGAGGATCCCTCTTGCCTTTTCTTCCTGCTCGCCCCATCTGCTCATTACCTTTCACCCACTCCGTCAGGAAGCATTCTTGGGGGCTGCGGATGCCAGTAGAGGTCACAGCCGCCCTCTGAAGATCCTGGTTCAAGTCCTGATGATGAGCCCGGTGAATATGTTTTACTATGTTGACACCCAGTTTCCCTACATCCCAAACCCTCTGACCACCAGAAGACCA
>NW_008398009.1:0-241 GCF_000622305.1 Nannospalax galili
GATTGGCAGTCTCTCCTCTTTTTCCTCCTTTTATTTTCTGTCTGAGTCTTCACGTGGGACTGTTAAAGACAGAGGAGCAACTGAGGCTTTCTGATCAGGGCTACTTTCTGATGTTAGCTAAAGGCTCTTAGTCCTCTTAACAGACCCTGACTGCCTGCCCGGGTGTAGACAAGACACGCTATCTGTACACCTTTCTAATGCAAAAACCCGGTAACGCAATGACCAGTTAATTGCTCTTAGA
>NW_008398010.1:0-241 GCF_000622305.1 Nannospalax galili
AGACAGTGACGTCCCGTGATGAAGCTGGGGAGTGTAGGACCCAAGTGCCCAGCAGAGGAGAGGATAATGGCAGCCCTGGGCTCCCTTTAGAATAGAGGACACGAAAGCCTCAGGGCCACTGAGATAGTGACATAAGCTCCTGGAGGGGGGAAGAACTGTCCCAAAATAGCAAAGATAGAAACAAAACAAAAAAAAATGAACAGAAGCAAAAAGAAAGAACAAACAACAACAAAAAAGAAAC
>NW_008398011.1:0-241 GCF_000622305.1 Nannospalax galili
CAGGTCTTCTGCAAGAATAACCAGTGTTCTTAACCACTGAGCCAGCTCTCCAGCCCCTCTTTTTCAGATTTTTGAGAGCTTATTTGGATGTTCTAATAGGAGAACTGAGCTACCAGTATACACCCTTGACAAAAGAAGGGCCTTCCTCTCCTTATCCGGGAAGTTCCTTGATCCAGCACGGCTACTGTGGGAGTGACACGTGGAGTGGAGGGAGGTGGGGATCGCCCACCCAGATCAGCTG
>NW_008398012.1:0-241 GCF_000622305.1 Nannospalax galili
TTGGTGTCAGGGCTGGGGTTGATCTCCCTTGGCACACGTGGTCCTGTGAGAAGTCACGGACTGCACTCCAGGTGGGGCTTTGGAGCTTCTTATCCACCTGGGGTTCCGGTTCTTGTGGAGCCATTCACAGGGTCTTGGAGATGATGTATAGGGAAGAATCACTTTTTGGGCTCTGCCAGAACTCTGGGGTTGAGTACCTACCCATGGTTCAGGGTTGGGTTCAGTTTGAGTTTGGCAAATG
>NW_008398013.1:0-241 GCF_000622305.1 Nannospalax galili
CCCATTATCAGAGCTTACTTCTTAACCCTCCGAGAATTTGGTTCCTCCCAAACACTGCCCTTAACCCAGCCACCCTACTGCCCAACCCAGACTTGGACGTGCCCCTGCATGATTGTGTGGGGATCCTGAGCCAGGTACACGGGCTCAGAAACAACCTGACCGATCGGCCACTCTCCTATGCAGAAGCTACTTGGTTCACTGACGGTAACAGTTTCATGAAGGATGGGCAGAGGTATGCAGG
>NW_008398014.1:0-241 GCF_000622305.1 Nannospalax galili
GCCTTCCTGATGGCATGGAAGCTGCTGTGATTGTTCCCAGGGGCTGTACAGATTCAGAAGTGTCCCCATTGTTTTAGGGGAGTGGGGTTTTCGATCTACCCCATCACAGAGATCTGTGAGGGAAAAAGCTTACCAGAGTACGAGGGAAGGACAGACCATGAATTAAACTTACCAGCTACTGTAGTCACTGCCCTGGGCTCCTCCAGAGTGATTGTTATTGTTGAGATGGGGGCTGAGGAAC
>NW_008398015.1:0-241 GCF_000622305.1 Nannospalax galili
CTCTCTACCCTGCTTCGAGAAGAGTGCCTCTTGGTATAATCCAGCCATAAACCCACATGCAGCTATAGCTCAGTAATAAAAAAATGATGGGTGGATGATGCCATTTTTTCTCAGTGGAACTGGAAGAAGATAATGAGCAAGGTGGATCATCTTCCCAACCTCCAGTTTGGTGAATGTGGCTGTCAGAGAGCAGCAAATCCTTGAGGCTTACCAAGTAGTCTTGGTAGGCAGCTGCCAACAT
>NW_008398016.1:0-241 GCF_000622305.1 Nannospalax galili
TGCAACTACTGCTTATAGCCTCTGGACCTCTGTGCCTTCACCTATGAGGCATGGCACTGATGTGCAGGGATTTTTGAAAAGCTACCGATCAGCAGATTCTGGTTTCTGTATCTGGGTTTGAGGTTCTCCTCAGCATCTTCAAAAACAAAGACCACAGTCTTTTCTTTGTGTTGTTGGGGATGGAACTCAGGGCCTCACACATGCTAGCTAGGCAAATACCCTACCCCTGAGCTGCACCCTA
>NW_008398017.1:0-241 GCF_000622305.1 Nannospalax galili
GGGACAAAATGTCCAAACACCTGGAGCCTATGGGGGACATTTTCATTCAAACCACCATAGATAGGTTTCTATTAAAATGCTTTTCAAGGTCCAGAGAAAGCACACAACTCCAGTCCTGCCCCTGCCCTAATGGGACAGGCTAGGGAGTCCGATCTCATAGGAGTTTTTAGCAATCATACGCTGATAGGACACTTGGGAAAAGCATCCAGTGGCCTGCTGCTGCTTCATGTCAAGGACAGAA
>NW_008398018.1:0-241 GCF_000622305.1 Nannospalax galili
GGACTTTTACCACATGAAGATCCTGATTGAGCTTTTTGTCTACAGCTTCACCTCCACAGCAGAGTGGGAAATTGTGTGTGACATCAAAACTTTGTGCTACATTGCCCTGGACTTCTTGCAAAAGATGCTCACCGCTCTATCTTCCAAGTTATCACCGTTGGCAATGAGCACTTCTCATGGCCCAGGCCTTTTCCTGCCTTCTTTCCTGGGCATGGAATCCTGAAGTATCTAAGAAACTGCC
>NW_008398019.1:0-241 GCF_000622305.1 Nannospalax galili
TAACTTGAGAATCACCTGGATTTAATGTTAATGAGAAGTGTCTTGGGGCTGTAGAGATGGTTCAGCAGTTGAGAACACTGACTGCTCTTTCAGAGGACCCAGGTTTGATTCCCAGCATCCACATGATGGCTATGGACTGCCCTTAACTCCAGTTCCAGGGAAATCTGAAGCCCTCTTCTAACCACCACAACATTAAACAACACAGGTGCACTCACATGCATGCAGGCAATATATTTATACA
>NW_008398020.1:0-241 GCF_000622305.1 Nannospalax galili
TGGGCAGAGGCTTGTTTCAGAGACACTCACCTGGGAACCACCTCATGTCCACTCCTCTTTCTCCTGGGAGGTACCTTCATCCCTGGGACGGGGGGCATAGAAAGTGGTGCTCCTACCATATCTACAGTGTCCCAGTCTCAAACACTTCATATCACTTCTTCTGCTCATATTCCATCAAGGTTTCCTAGTGCCTACGCCTGCAGGGTGTCATGTTCTGCTCCTGGGGTGAAAGACTTTGGTT
>NW_008398021.1:0-241 GCF_000622305.1 Nannospalax galili
TTAGTTTCATTTTTCTCTGTGTCAAGTCAGTATTATTCCAAAATAGCAAAATAATCTATATGTACATGGTGAGAAACATGTAATCAATTTTAACAATCTCTTCCTGCATTATATTTACAAACATATTCAATACATTATACAAATTGTAAAGAAGTCTGTATAGTTTCTGTATAGTTTCCAGTTATATACTTGTTGTAATTATTCCTGTTCTCTCATATGCAGGCTATGTCAGAAACATGAA
>NW_008398022.1:0-241 GCF_000622305.1 Nannospalax galili
CACAGAATTAATGATGAATGATTGATTTGTAGATAGATTTTAAAGATAGAATCAGAAAAATTGCTAAGACATTAGCTGTGAAGTATGAGACAAAAACACTGTTCAAGGATGACTAAAGTTTTTAATTATGCAATTTAAGTACAGAGATGCTAAGAGATGCAAGAGTTTGTCCACTTGGATCAAGGGTGTTGCTACTTGCTTTAGTTGCTTTTCTTTTAAAAAATGTTTTAGCAGGAGAACA
>NW_008398023.1:0-241 GCF_000622305.1 Nannospalax galili
GAGAGGACAACATTGAGCAGTGAGCTCTCACCATCCACAGTGTTTTGGTGGTGGCCTCCCTTGTTCCTGCTGCCCTACTGTGTGTTCCAGGCGAGCTGCCCTGTGAGCTTCTAAAGATTGTCTTGCCCCACCTCCATCTTTGTGTAGGAGCACCGGGATTACAAACACATGCTACAACAGCTTTATCCTGGGTTCCAAGGATCCAGGCTCATATCATCAGGTTATCATGGCAAGCACTCTT
>NW_008398024.1:0-241 GCF_000622305.1 Nannospalax galili
TTCTGTTCAGTTGCCTACGTGTCTGGGACAGATACATCTTTTAATGTCATGCTGTTTTTGTTATTGTGGCTCTGTATCCTGTAGCGAGACTGGCCCCAAACTCATGATCCTTAGCATTTAATGGTACCTTGTTATTTACCAAGCTCTGTGCCAGTATTTTTACACTGAAGAAGTTACTAAAGGATGGAAGGGCCTTGCATGTTCCTGTATTTGAGTAATTTTGTTAAAATGTTCATACTAC
>NW_008398025.1:0-241 GCF_000622305.1 Nannospalax galili
ATCCGATGCCCTCTTCTGACCCCTGAGGGCACTGCACTTACATATATGCAATGTGTGTGGGCAAGAGAGGACAGAGAGGGGAAGAGAAAAGGGGGGTTGGCAGACAGAGGAGTTTAAGCATTTGCCAAGGGTTGCAACCTTGTGTTTGAAATCTAAGCACAGAAGCCAGCACTGAATTCAATGGCCTGCTGATAGAATGGCGGCTTCAATCTACATGCAGCAAGTGAAACCACAGACCAGG
>NW_008398026.1:0-241 GCF_000622305.1 Nannospalax galili
AGTAATCTAGAGCTGTTCAAATTCTCAAATCACAATTTCTATTTTTTTTCCTTTGGCCTGGGTCTCCAGCTAGTAGCACTTTGACTGGGTCTCCAGCTAGTAGCACTGATGTGGATGGAGGTCAGGAGCCTTTGGGACTTGGTACGTACTGAAGGAAGTACATCGCTAAGGGTGGACTTGAAAGTCATACCGTCTTCAGATGCTAGCAGAGACCTCTGCCACAGGCTTCCCAGTACCCACT
>NW_008398027.1:0-241 GCF_000622305.1 Nannospalax galili
CTGTCTCTCTCTTCTTCTTTTTCTCTCTTTCCCATGTACTCAGGGTATCACTATGTAGCCCAGACTGGCTTGAATTCAATATAAAGCTCTAGCCCATCTCAAACTTGTGATCCTTCTGCCTCAGCTTCCCAAGTACTGAGATCACAGGCTTGAGCCACCATGACCAACTAATTCTTTCTCCTTATAAATTGGTGTGCTGGATAGCTTTAGTGTCAACTTGACACATCTGGGTTGAAGGAGC
>NW_008398028.1:0-241 GCF_000622305.1 Nannospalax galili
GGGGCCTCCTGATCTAAAGTTAGAGGCACAGGTTGGACCCCTGTTTCTGTTGTTAATAGAATTCTGGAGGGGGCACGCAAGTCCAATCCTGGCCCATGGCCTCTTGTGGCAACTGGTCCGGAGCCTGAGTTTTTATGGGGCCCCAGGCTCTTGGGCCCCTCCTCACGTTTTTTGAAAGTTGAGGAAGCAAGTTGCCTTCAATATCTTTAATGGACCGGCATTGTGCTTCAGGGTGATAGCC
>NW_008398029.1:0-241 GCF_000622305.1 Nannospalax galili
TAGCAAGACATGGCGGCTCGTGCCTGCAACCCCAACTCTTGGGAAGCTGAGGCAGGAGGACTGCCGTGAATTCAAGGCCAGCTGGGCTCTAGAGTGAGACTGCTTCACTGAATGAATGAAGAATGAGCAGAACCATCCTATTAATAGCCAAAAGGAGAAAAAATTTGCATGATCACACCATCCAGTGCTTTTCCTGAATTAATGAAAATTTAACATTCACTCTTAATTTAAAAAACACCTC
>NW_008398030.1:0-241 GCF_000622305.1 Nannospalax galili
TCTCCTGAGCGTGTCAGTCAACAGCCTCTACTAGAACCACAACTATGGTTACTTTTATAGTCATTTCTACCACCGCAGTTACCTTCACACCGTCAGGCCCCAGACTGAGCTTGAGCTGGACTCTGGCTGGTGGCCCCCGAGACAGGGACCTGAAGACGGGTAAGTCCAGAAACTTTCACTCTTCGGGGTGACTGGGATCTTAATAATAAGAGTGCTGCAGACCCCCTGGTGTAAGATAAGG
>NW_008398031.1:0-241 GCF_000622305.1 Nannospalax galili
GCCCACTGCTGTCCATATCACAGAGGAGGAAAGTGAGTCTCAGAGATGCTCTGTAGCATGTTCTTTGATATAAAAAATGTTCAGAAGAGTGTAAATGGCATGGCGAGGGGTGGCTGGCAGGTCCATTAGGACCTATCACTGCACATGGAACTGACAGAAGGGGGAGGTTTTCGACCAGGGCTTAATAGCCAGCAGTTCATGGGGTGGTAAAAGGTGGAAGTGGGGAGAACTGCATCCAGCA
>NW_008398032.1:0-241 GCF_000622305.1 Nannospalax galili
CAGTCATGCTGACAAGCAGTGCCCACTGTGGTGGCATCAACATGGGGCCTTTGGGAGGTGACAAGGTTGTAAGGCCTCTACCGTCATGAGTTGACGGGACTGGGGAACCTTCTGCTCTTCTATACCAACATGTGAGGAAGAATGAGCTGGCCCCAAACACCAAACTTGCAGTGCCTTGGACCTGGACGCGAGAACTGGGAGAAGTGAATGTTCTTTTTAAATTACTGAGTCTCAAGTATTT
>NW_008398033.1:0-241 GCF_000622305.1 Nannospalax galili
GTCTAGAATTCCCCAGTGAAGAGCTTGGGTGTGGCCCAGAGGTAGAGCACCTGCCTAGAATCCCCAAGTGAGGGGCTTAGCTTATCAGTAGAGCACCTGTCTCACATGGATCAGTACCAAAGAAACAAAAAGAAATTAAGAAGAAATTAGTTCAAGTATCTCAGGATACATCCCAGAAAGAGGACCATATTAGTTACTTTTCTCACCACTTTGAGAAATACCTGACAGAAACAAGAGAGGA
>NW_008398034.1:0-241 GCF_000622305.1 Nannospalax galili
AAGATTGAAAGACTTGTTAGATAATGCTGTGTTCCTCCATTGCCACATGAAACTTGTGAATACACTGAAAATTTTAGTTCTTTGAAAGTACAAACTCAGTCTGCTCCTCACTACAGTAATGATTGTTCATCACCTCCAGAAATGATTCTGTTATAAGAGACTATGACATCATCGGTTCTGAAAAGAAGAATTTTACCTGCTTCTTTTTGCTATTGAAGTGCTTCCACAGATCCATTGTTCC
>NW_008398035.1:0-241 GCF_000622305.1 Nannospalax galili
AAAGCGCTGGCTGCTCTTGCAGGTGACCTGGGTTCATTCCCAGCACCCACAGGGTGGCTAACAGTCATCTGTACCTTCGTTCCAGGGGATCTGACACCCTCTTCACTTCACTGCGGGCACTGCTTGACACGGTTGCACTTACGTTTATGCAGGAATACATTCATAAACATAAAATTAAAAAATAATAAACGAAATATTTAAAAATGAACAAATTTGAGCCAGATGTGGTGACACTCGCCTT
>NW_008398036.1:0-241 GCF_000622305.1 Nannospalax galili
TGGCCATCACACCACCCCTGTGGTTCACCTTGCCTGTGCCCACCAGTCCCTGCTCTGTTTTCTTAGGTTGTTCAAGTGAAGAAACATCTACAGTAGGCTTTTTGATAAATATATTTATAATACATAAGTTTATTTAAACACGAGAATGCAAGTCTGTTTGAGTCAGAGGTTAAGGATCACATTGGCTTGTCAAGAAAAATAACAACAGCTGATACCACAGTGAACGTCAAGGGCAGGACAG
>NW_008398037.1:0-241 GCF_000622305.1 Nannospalax galili
GAAAAAATTAAGAAGAAAACACTTTTCTATTCCTAGAAGTACATGAAGCAAGATAGTCAAGAGTTTTGATCCATTACTTATCAGAATCTATAAAAACATATATTTGTATAAATGATTCTTACCAAATTTACTTTTAGTAATGCACTGAAGATTGGAAAATGTACAACGACTCTTGTAGAGTGCATATCTCACCTAAGAATTGGGTAGACAAGTAATACTTTTTAAAATGTTTGTGATTGGG
>NW_008398038.1:0-241 GCF_000622305.1 Nannospalax galili
CGGGTGTTCATTTCTTTGTAAGTTTCTCCCCCTCCAAAGATATAAACTATGAAAAATTCAGATAAAGATGTGTATGTGGTTTGTCTAATAGCGACAGGAGCAAGGCCCTAAGAGAATTCGGGTGACACATATGAAGATTCAATGTATTTGCAACAAAATTGCCCATGCTAATCATGTGCAGACTTCTTTTTTGGTAATGGTTCTTGAAATACAGTATAATAATTGTGTACACAGCATTTAC
>NW_008398039.1:0-241 GCF_000622305.1 Nannospalax galili
TCGAGAATATAAACAAGAACGGACGTACACACGGGACCTGCTGGGCCCCACGGTTTCCCTGACCCAAGCCGCCTTCACACCTGTCCCTGTGGACACCAGCCAGGTACTGAGAGCGATGCCCGTGGTTGTCACTTGCACTGCAGTTTTCTGATATTCAGTTACTCTCAAGCGTGGACTGAGCCACAGCAACGGCTTTTCAGCCTTTCACTAAATGTGTCCCATAAAATAATACCCTTTCCTG
>NW_008398040.1:0-241 GCF_000622305.1 Nannospalax galili
ATTAATGCATGTGTTGTATGAATTTGTTATTCTAACCTCAGATATATGCTCTTAACTAGACCAGTTTCTTCATTTCTTCTCTGAGCCAAATAGTTTTTTGGGAGGATAAAAGCATAAACAAAATAGACATAGTCTATATGTGTAAAGCTTAGAGTCGATTGAAAGACATATTCAAGAAAATGGTCAATGTAACATACTATTTTTAGAAAGGCTAAACAAGACGGGGGATGTGGCACATTAA
>NW_008398041.1:0-241 GCF_000622305.1 Nannospalax galili
TTTTTATTAAGAGGGTGGTTTTGTAGTATGTAACACATTGATCTCTTCAAAACATAGTTGTACCCAACTTTTTCCTCCCATTTTTGTCTTTTACTGGGGTCTTAAACTGTAAAATGGGCCCTCTGTATACTGTGTATCTAGGTAAAGGGTAATGACAAATTTCAAAGGTAAGGAAGGCAGTTAACAGGAAAAGGCACTGCCAGAGCAGGAAGTCTGCCTGTGTTGCAAACTGAATACTATG
>NW_008398042.1:0-241 GCF_000622305.1 Nannospalax galili
CCCTCCCTCCCTGGGTCAGCAGAGTGGGAATGCAATGCCCTCATGGCTCAGCGGTGGCCGGCAACATCCATTCCTCTGGCCCTGATGTCTCCTTGAGCTGAACAGACGTCTCAAGCATTCCCAAGTGGGGTGAAGCCAAAGGTGGAGAGAGACCTCATGATCGTAAGGTTTGGGACCACTTTCCTATTCGTCCTTGAGTGCACCTGTCCTTCCCAATAAGCCCAGGACCTACTGACCCACT
>NW_008398043.1:0-241 GCF_000622305.1 Nannospalax galili
CAGTGGCCTGCTGCTTGCTTTTAATTTGTAGTTTCTGGCTATCACCTTTTTTCTTTCTCCAATTCATAAGGTGCCTGCTTAGGAGAAAAAGTGCTCTGTGGTCCTTTTCACATAGGCCTGACACATTTGCCTTCCTGAGGGAAGTGAAGGGACCTGAGGTCTGCAGGGAAGCGAGGGGACTTGGGGTCTGCCAGGTGTATTAGTCACTTTTCTGTTGCTGTGATAGAAACACTGACCCAAG
>NW_008398044.1:0-241 GCF_000622305.1 Nannospalax galili
TCATCCATTGGGCTCTAATCAGCCTATCAAGAGTCGCTTCCCTAAAGAAGATCAGCTCTTCCTCACCCAGTAGTAATCAGCCACCCAATAGTTCTTCTGCTAAGATTGGGGCCTGCTGCCCATTTCCATAGTTATATGCTGGGTTTTTGTCTGCTTGTGTTTGTATGAATCTTGTGCATGCTGACACCACTGCTGTGAGTTCATATACACAAGGACCCAGGAGCCTGTAAGACTATGTATC
>NW_008398045.1:0-241 GCF_000622305.1 Nannospalax galili
GATGGCTCCATTGGTAAAGTGCATAAGGACCTGTGTTTAGATTGCCATCATCCTCATGAAAGCCAGGCATGATGGCACATGCCTGTTTCCCCACTAGGGGCAGAGGCAGGAGGATTCTTGGAGCCTGCTGGTAAACAAGTCTAGCTGAACTGGTGAGCTCCAGGTTCAGTGAGAGACTCTGCCTTAAAAAATAAGATGGAGGGCAGCTTGAAGTTGACCTCTGGCCGTCACACGCGCGCGC
>NW_008398046.1:0-241 GCF_000622305.1 Nannospalax galili
TTTCTTTTGAGAAAGTAATTCAGTAAGAATATCTGTCAGTATACTCAAAGAATGAGCCACACTCGGTTTTTTTCCAAAAAGCAATCTAATATCACATATATTTTTGGATAGATAATAAAATCAGTTATTTTAATGAAAGACCTTGAGGCACATGTATCAGAGGGAGATATTTTCATTTAAATCGAATAACGTAAACAGATTAACACAAAGTACTAGGCAGACTGCAGTTGGTCTTTTCATC
>NW_008398047.1:0-241 GCF_000622305.1 Nannospalax galili
CTCTATCAAATTACCTTTTTGCCTTTGTCAAAAATCAGGTGGTGTCCACCAGGACGCAAATGGATAAAAGAGAAAATGTGGCATATGTGCACAGCAGAATAATATTTAGCCATAAAGAACAAACTCCTGTCTTATTTTTGGCACAATGGATGGAGCTGAAGAACACTCTGCTAAGCCAGACGTAGACAGACAGGCACTACACATTCTGTCTCATATGTGAGAACTAAAATAAGTTGATCTG
>NW_008398048.1:0-241 GCF_000622305.1 Nannospalax galili
CCATTCATGGTTGTTCGAAAGTCCACACCCAGACGTGAATCCTGTGGTTCTGGACAGCCTCACAAAATGGCAAGAGACCGGCCTCATGGTTTTCCCAGCTTCTATACCCTTAGCCTCTCCCCTGCACATGGTTATGCTCAACCAATTGGCTGGAAGAGGGAAGTAGAGTGACTTCTTTGCAGAGGGTGGGAGGAGGCAGGTCCATGGCTCATCATCACAGGGTCAGAAGAACATCCAGGTC
>NW_008398049.1:0-241 GCF_000622305.1 Nannospalax galili
GTGTCCCATTTCTGAGGAAATTCATAGTCCTGCCCTTAGACTCTCAGACCAGCTTTTCAGTCCCTACCCAGCCTCCTGTACACACAGGTTGTTGTGGGATATAAAAATTCTCTTGGCTAGTTCTCAAATCAGTGCCCACCTTTTCAGGTTTAGTGTTAGCTTAAATGGCTCAGAATTTATAGCCCAAGATAGGTTCAGCTCCCACCCCCAGAACTAACCCTGTTTAAAAAAGAAAAATCAT
>NW_008398050.1:0-241 GCF_000622305.1 Nannospalax galili
GGCCATAATTTTATTTTCTGGAAAAAGGGCTAATTTAAAGCTCAAGACCAGGCAATCATAAAGTAAATTCTAAATTCTTCTTTGTATTAATATTGAGAATATCTGTTCACCAAAAGTATTGAAAATATTAATGAAACAGCAAACCATAGTATGAGAAAAGACATTTTAAAAGCTATCACTAAACAGAGATGGGCACAACACAAACCATGTCACTACCAACCACAAAATCTTCAAGCATTAA
>NW_008398051.1:0-241 GCF_000622305.1 Nannospalax galili
TTGCCTTTTCTTTTCTTTATAATGACACTTGAAAACAGTAGTCATGGATAGACTGGGCAATATTGACCTTGATTCAACACTTAACATTTGCAAAGCAGTCCTCTGACATATATCTATTAACACTGAGGAATCTATTTATGTTAGATCACAGCACATATATTCAAAATACATTTTCAGTGGCCTTTGACTTTCTAAGTTCTGTATGAACATCTTGCTTGTCACAATCAGTATCATTCCAGAT
>NW_008398052.1:0-241 GCF_000622305.1 Nannospalax galili
GAGTAGGGACTATAGCTGTGAGGATGAGCAATAGCCCTGCTCACAGCACTTCGATGAAGCTAAACATCATAATTTAAGAAATACAATAAATGGATCTTGATGGAATAATAAATTGTTAGCAGAACTGGCTACATAATTTTGGGGACCCAGTGAAAACGAAAAAGCGGGGCCTTTCATTTCAAAATGGTTGAGAATTTTAAGACTGGGGGCTGGAGAGATGGCTCAGTGGTTAAGAGCACTG
>NW_008398053.1:0-241 GCF_000622305.1 Nannospalax galili
AGAAACTGTTATACTAAGTGAAGTAACACAGACTCAGAAAAACAATGACATATGTTCTCCCTCATTTGTGGATGTAGCACCAAATCCTTATATGTGAGTATGTATCCAGATACAACTGCAGGAACCAGGATAATGAAAATCAACCAGGGAGGTAAAGGGAAAGAAGGAACCCAAGCGAGAACAGTAGGAGACAGGTGTTACTAAGGGAGAAATGGGTAAAGTCAGGGTATTAAAATAGAGG
>NW_008398054.1:0-241 GCF_000622305.1 Nannospalax galili
AACAAAATTTATTTATAAGAAGGTCAGGGAAGGCTTAGAACGGGTAGGAACAGATGGGATTCTAAGAGAAAAGCAAGGCTGAATTCTCTGATTGTTTCTTGTTTGTTTCGAGTATGGAGAAAGGTAGGACTTTGGTCATGCCCTGATGGGAGGAGACACTGGACAGATTGAGGGATGGAGATGTTTAGGGTACTTTTCATTGGTCCTATAATTTGCTTCTCACTTAGGGTTTAAGAGATTA
>NW_008398055.1:0-241 GCF_000622305.1 Nannospalax galili
TCCCAGCACCCACATGGAGGCTAACAACTGTCTGTAACTTCAGTTCCAGGGGAATCCCACGTCCTCTTCTGACGTCCAGGCACATTGCACAACATGTATGCACCTACCTACATGGAGGCAATTCTCTCATACACATAAAATAAAAATAAGAAATAAAATATTTTTTAAAATAGAGATTGTACTTAAGTCATCTGTAATTTTGAAGTCAGCTTCTCTATTTGAATCACTATCAAGCTATTTG
>NW_008398056.1:0-241 GCF_000622305.1 Nannospalax galili
AACAAAATTTATTTATAAGAAGGTCAGGGAAGGCTTAGAACGGGTAGGAACGGATGGGATTCTAAGAGAAAAGCAAGGTTGAATTCTCCGGCTGTTTCTTGTTTGTTTTGAGTATGGAGAAAGGGAGGACTTTGGTCATGCCCTGATGGGAGGAGACACTGGACAGACTGAGGGATGGAGATGTTTAGGATACTTTTCATTGGTCCTATAATTTGCTTCTCACTTAGGGTTTAAGAGATTA
>NW_008398057.1:0-241 GCF_000622305.1 Nannospalax galili
CAAGACAAGCAAGCACTGACACATCAGGTCCACTCCCAGATCTTTATGTCTGTTTTCCTATTTGTATCTAGTTCTATGGGTTAGCTTTGAAACTATCTAGGGCATAGAACTGCCATCAAGTCTCAGAGCTGAAGGTAAATCTTAATCTGAATCTTCCATCGAAGACCAGTGGCAGGTTATGTGAACTCCAAAAACTCCATTCAGTCTGAAACGCTCACATACATGCTCCCTGCTCGCCCAC
>NW_008398058.1:0-241 GCF_000622305.1 Nannospalax galili
AAACTCAAATTGAAACCAACCCTGAACCACAGGTAGGTACTCAGCCACAGAGTCTTGGCAGAGCCCGAAAAGTGATTCTTCCCTATGCATCATCTCCAGGACTGTGTGAAGGGCTCCACAAGAACCTGGAGCCCAGGTGGATATGCAGTTACAGAGCACTACCTGGAATGCAGACAGTGACCTCTCACAAGACCACGTGTCCAAGGGAGATCGACCACAGCCCTGACACCAAAGGAGCATT
>NW_008398059.1:0-241 GCF_000622305.1 Nannospalax galili
TATGTAGTTCATTTTTCCCCCCAGAAAGATGTCAACCTCTTCCAGTGGTTAAAACCTATTGGTACAATAAATAAAGGCATGTTGGTAGATAATGGCACTCAGACTCACAAGACCAAGACTCTGTTTAGGACTTTAAATTACAAAATTCCTTTGATGGCTTATGGTGTGTGTTAATTTTTTATTTCTACTATTCCAACGCTTCTCCATCTATCTTGCCAGCTATGGTTACAGTGTGTCCTTT
>NW_008398060.1:0-241 GCF_000622305.1 Nannospalax galili
TTGGAACAATAGAATGGCATATGGGGCAATAGTGTTGGCACATTGCAGTTTTTGATGTCCCTTTGTGAACTCATATTGTTACATTGTGATGGGACATTGGAGCATATAATGGCACATCGGGAGATTGTGTTAGCATATTGGAGTATTGCAATTTCAAAGTGGAACATTGTGAAGTCCTAGTTTGACATTCTGATGGTACTATGGAGAATTGTGTGGTCAAATTTGCGGATTGTGAGGGGAC
>NW_008398061.1:0-241 GCF_000622305.1 Nannospalax galili
AATGTACAGAATGTGGAAGAAAAACGTTCCAGAACTGTGTCATTTACTGTGTGATTATCTGACCACCTGGGTTTGTCTGTGATGGCTGTTTAAAGAAAACTGGATGAACTAGGAAAGAAAATAAGTATTCTGCTAAAAGGTTGCCTTCTACCAGACGTAGTACCTTTCTAGAGAATCCTGTGTATAACCAGAGGAAACAGAGTCACCCTGAGTCAGGAGAGGTCACTGTTAGGGATGTTCA
>NW_008398062.1:0-241 GCF_000622305.1 Nannospalax galili
GAAACTGGCCAAAGCTTAGCACAAGCCTTGTCTGGAGGAGGTTCCAGTAGGTAACTTGTAAATCAATTTTGGCTCCTGAAAACTCACCCCCACCCTGAGCTTGCCTTCAGACTCTCATGCCCATACTTCACCATGCACACTTCTGGAGAGTCTCTGAACTACGTCTGTGGTCTTCTCTCTGTTCTGATTCCCCTCTGTTGTAATCATGGCTAAACTTACTGTGAAACTGTCTTATCACATG
>NW_008398063.1:0-241 GCF_000622305.1 Nannospalax galili
TATGAAATACACAAAAATTCAATAAAAAATTAAAAAATAAAAAGGCTGCAGGCAAGACACTCATACACATAAAATAAAAATAAATAAATTATTTTGAAAAGAGAGAAATGGGATCAATGGCGATACATCAACTGGCGTGGGGGGTGATAAGGAGGACAATATGAGGGGTGGGAAGAAGGGAGAGAAATAACACTTAGATGGTGTGAAAAACCAGATAGAAATGTGTTAGCTCAAAAGTTTA
>NW_008398064.1:0-241 GCF_000622305.1 Nannospalax galili
TCTGCACCTGAGAGGGGGCAGGAGACACGACCATCTGCACGTCAGAGTGGGAAGGTGACATGACCATGTGCACATCAGAGGGGTCATCTGACAAGACCAAATGCATGTCAGAGGGAACAGGTGACACAACCATCAGCACGTCAGATGGGGCAGGTGACATGACCATCTGCACGTCTCAGGAGTCAGATGCCACGACCATCTGAACGTCAGAGGGGGCAGGAGACACGACCATCTGCACGTC
>NW_008398065.1:0-241 GCF_000622305.1 Nannospalax galili
AGATCATCCCACACCTACCACCCCTTCCAAGGCTCAGGGACTTTTGCAGAAAAGATTGGCAGAGAGAATGTAAGAGTGTAAGGAAAGGGTGGCGCATTAACTGGTAATGTCCTCTGACCACTATGCCAGCAAACTATAGTCACACCTCCTTTCCACTCTCATCAAGGAGTCGAGGGGGGAGTCAGTTATGCCTCCCACCCAATCAGTCGACCTTAGCTGCATGTGGGGGGAGGGGCAAAGG
>NW_008398066.1:0-240 GCF_000622305.1 Nannospalax galili
GTGTGTGTGTGTGTGTGTGTGTGTGTGTGTGTATCACCACTATCTCCTTGTGGGAATCAGAGGAAAAATTTTGAGACTTAGGTCTCTCCTACCATGTGGATCCCAAAGATGGGCCCAGGCCATCAGGCTTGGTGGTAGGAATACCCACTCAGCCATCTTGCTGGCCCTCTTTAGGATGTCTTCCTGTGTGACAACCACTGGGCTGGCAGTTGTGATAACTTTAGGTAACATGTGGCTCTA
>NW_008398067.1:0-241 GCF_000622305.1 Nannospalax galili
TCCACATGCCTTGGAATTTTGATTTCCCATGAATACTCTGTCCCCCACTCCACGATACATATGGTAACCCTTTCTACATCCCAAGGGGAGTGTTAGGACATACCAAGCACCAAGAGTGGTTTCTGGGACTTGTGTTAAGTGCACAGTAATCTCAAACTATTGTTACTGTATTTCAGAAAGATCCCTGGTGTATAAAATTCATGGGGTATCGGTAATTTTGCTTAATACCATTGCTTTTTTT
>NW_008398068.1:0-241 GCF_000622305.1 Nannospalax galili
TTTGCATAAGGATCAAGATTTTAGGAAAGATCTTGACATCTTTTATCAAGAATTTCTCAGCTCTGTGAACTACCTGATAGTCCATGTGATGGAAAGAACTGTTTCTCTCTAGGATGAATTATTTGTTGTCCAATGACTGTGCATTTAATAAAGGTTTTGCTTTTAAGTTGTGCGGTTTTCACTATGACTCCCTGCTCTGAAGTAGTTTTTGAGTGAAAGGTTTTGCCGTATTCTTTCCTTC
>NW_008398069.1:0-241 GCF_000622305.1 Nannospalax galili
AGGTAGAGAGCTAATATTAACAAGATCTTCCTTCTCCTCTGAATAAACATATAAAGCAACAGGCTTTTGAAATAGTCCTGACTCTTTTTTTCCTGAGCTACTTTTGGGCAGAATGCAACAGGATCCCACTGATAGAAACACAGTGATAAAAAAGGACAGCACTAACAAGTAAATGGTATCTGTCCATAGGCTGTGATTTGTATTTGTGGCAACGCCCCTTTCTACTGATTGCCTGTTAATT
>NW_008398070.1:0-241 GCF_000622305.1 Nannospalax galili
GTGTTAGCATCATCTCTTACCCTATTTTGGGAAGTTCACCCACCACAAAAGGACTTCTGGTCTTCTTGTCTTCTTTGTGTGGAAGAACTCAGGTTCTCTACAGAGAAATATCTCAAAGAAAGGGATTTCTGTGCCATGCAGATCTTTCTCTCTTCCAATATATATTTCAATAACAAAATAAAAGACTTGAGGTTTTTGCACCAACGTGCATGCATTCATTTATTTTTCACTGTGGTAGCAA
>NW_008398071.1:0-241 GCF_000622305.1 Nannospalax galili
GCTTTTAATACAAAAAACAGTACAAAAGAGTTGGAAGGCAAATCACAAATTTTCTTAATCTACAAGGAGTTCTATCAGTAAAGAAAATCACAAAAGCTTAATAGAAAGATATACCAAGCACAATACTAGTGAATTCATGAACAGGGATGTTGTAAATACCTAAAATTCATTCCATCCTCTAATAGACACGTTAAGTCCAAATTTTATCTTTCAATGACAAAAACTAAAATGAATGCTATCA
>NW_008398072.1:0-241 GCF_000622305.1 Nannospalax galili
CTCACTGTCCTCACTGTCCTCACTGTCCTCACTGTCCTCACTGTCTTCTCTGTCCTCAGCCCTCACTGCCCTCACTGCGCTCACTGCCCACACTGCCCTCACTGCCCTCACTGTCCTCACTGACTTCACTCTCCGCTGCCCTTACTGCCCTCACTGCACTCACCATCCTCATTGTCCTCACTGCCCTCCTTTTCCTCACTGTCTTCACTGTCCTCAGTGCCCTCACTGCCCTCACTGTCCT
>NW_008398073.1:0-241 GCF_000622305.1 Nannospalax galili
TTAGTTTAAAGTCTATTTTGTCAGATATTAGAATTGCAATGCCTACTTTTTCTTAGTACCATTTGCTTATTATTATTATTTTTAAATTAGGTACAAGTTGTTTTTCTTTTTCCTTTTGGTGGCACTGGGGATTTGAACCTAGGGCCTTGTGCATACTAGGTAAGCACTCTACCACTGAGCTATATCCAAAGCCCTTCTTTCTTTCTTTCTTTCTTTCTTTCTTTCTTTCTTTCTTTCTTTC
>NW_008398074.1:0-241 GCF_000622305.1 Nannospalax galili
TAAAATGACAGAGACTAAGAATTTTCAAGGGGCCTTATTAAGCAAAAAATAAGAATTTACAAATAACCTAGGAAAGAATAAAATAAACCTAGAATGATTTGTGTGTGTGTGTGTGTGTGTGATTTCTGTTCATTTGCTTGCTTTCTCTTTTTATTCCCAAAAAGAAATATATTTTCCAAAGTTCTGAAGTCTTCTATATGCATAAACAAAATTCCATATATGTGGCTAGTTAAAAGGTTTC
>NW_008398075.1:0-241 GCF_000622305.1 Nannospalax galili
CAGAGGGGGCAGGTGGCACGAACATCTGCCTGTCACAGTGGGCAGGTGACACGACCATCTGCTCATCAGAGGGGGCAGGTGAGATGACCATCTCCATGTCAGAGAGGCATGTGACACGACCTGGTGCACGTCAGAGGATCAGGTGACACGAACATCTGTACGTCAGAGAGGCATGTGACTTGACCATCTACATGTCAGAGGGGGCAGGTGACACGACCATGTTCATGTCAAAGAGGGCAGG
>NW_008398076.1:0-241 GCF_000622305.1 Nannospalax galili
GTTGGATCTCCTGGAACTGGAGGTACAGGCAATTGTTAGCCACCATGGGGTCCTGAGAACTGAACTTCGGTCTTCTGCAGGAGTAGCCAGTGCTTTTAACTGCTGAGCCATCTCCAGCCCCAAACCCTACTTTTGGTAGTGTTTTTTCTCTTGGATTCTTTTCCTGTGACTATTGGTCCAGCTCAACAAGTTTTTAAAATGTATTTGAAGACTTACAGATCTTCAACTTGAATAATAATGC
>NW_008398077.1:0-241 GCF_000622305.1 Nannospalax galili
AGCAAAGGCCTTAAAAGATGTACTATAAGACAGGCCACACCCACTGGGAGCAGCTTGCCCTAGAAGGCATCCAACTGCCCTAGCCCAGGAAGGAAGGGCCATTAGGGCAGGGACTCGGTGAGGTTTCAAGATTCCTGGGCAGCAGCTGGACTTGCCCAAACCCAGGGCAGGACTGGCTGGGCAAGGAAGGCTTCCAGGTAGCCTGTTGGGAGGGCCAATGTCTGGCTCTGTTTTTTTTTTT
>NW_008398078.1:0-241 GCF_000622305.1 Nannospalax galili
TCTGGTTCCAGGGAATCTGATGCCATCTTCAGGCCTCACATGTGCACTCACATGTGCACTCACATGTGCACATACTCACACACAGGCACACATTCAGATACATACATATTTTTTAATTTTAAAATTATATTTTATTATTTATCTTATGTGTATGAGTATATTGCCTGCATGTATGTAAGTCCACCCCTGTTGTGCAGTGCCCATGGAGGACAGAAGAGGGTGTCAGATCCTCTGGAACTGG
>NW_008398079.1:0-241 GCF_000622305.1 Nannospalax galili
TATTTTCATTTTATATGTATGACTGTATTGCCTTCACATATACAAGTGCATTTGTGATGTACAATGCCCATGGAGGTCAGAAGACGTTGGATCTTCTGGAACTGGAGTTACAAACAGTTGTTAGCTGTCATGTTGGTGCTGGAAACCAAATCTGGGTCCTCCACAAAAGCAGCCTGTGTTCTTAACCCCTGAGTCATCTCTCTCCAACCCCAAGTTTTATATATAATGTATGGAAACATTC
>NW_008398080.1:0-241 GCF_000622305.1 Nannospalax galili
ATCCTCCCATCCCCCCGTCCCCAGGGCTAGGACTTCAGGCACGCTGCCATGCCCAGCTTTTTGCATGGATGCCAGGGATCTGAACTTGGGTCCTCATGCTTGTTTCAAGCTGGCTAGCTAGACTACCAGAATTGGCAAAGTTCGGGTTCAACAAGAGATCCTGCCTCAGTCAATAAGGTGCAGAGTGACAGAAGAACTTACCCAACATCAACTTCCATCCTGTACATACACCCACTCACTC
>NW_008398081.1:0-241 GCF_000622305.1 Nannospalax galili
GTCATCTTCAAGCACACACAGGAAGCAGAGAGAGATTGCAAACTGGAAGTGCGTCAAAGCTACGGACTCTCAAAGCCTGCCCCCAGTGACTTCCTTCCTCCAACTAGGCCACACCTGCTAAAGGTTCCAAGACAGTCAAAAACAGTGCCACAGAATGGGGACCACATACCAAGTGTTCAAGTATGTGAGCCTGTGGGGGACATTTCTTATTCAAACCACCACAAAAACCAAGCAAGCAAGC
>NW_008398082.1:0-241 GCF_000622305.1 Nannospalax galili
AGTGTCTCATAATAATATGCAATATGCCATCACAATGCTCCAATATGACATTACAATGCTCTGATGTTTCACATTGCTCAGTGTCCGTTACAATGCAGCAATGAGTCATGACTACGATCAACATGCCATCACAGTGCCCCAATATGACATAGCTATACTCCCAGGTAACATCACAATTCTCCAATATATAATCACAATGCACCCATGTTACATCACCATGTCCACTGTGCCTTCACAATGC
>NW_008398083.1:0-241 GCF_000622305.1 Nannospalax galili
GTAGTAGAGGTAAATATAAGATTCAATGATTATATGCATGAAAATGTCATAATGGACTCCACTATAATTTACATTACCTAAAAATACTTTTAAAAGGAAAGAGAAAGATGTCTGAGCAAAGGTATGAAAGAGATGAAGGAGTCAGCAAGTGAGCACCTAGGGAGGGGCACAGAGAGCATGAGCGAGGATCATGTGACCAGCAGAGCCCAGTGTGGCAAGTGGGCAGAGCAGATGAAGACGG
>NW_008398084.1:0-240 GCF_000622305.1 Nannospalax galili
AAAAAAAAAAAAACAACAACAATCACCCGAGCAGCCAATTTACATGTGAAGAGGTTAGGAGGGGATGAAATTAAGAGATTCTACACGTTTTGTGTATTTCTGCAAAAATGTCAGTGGCTGGTAGTTGTCTCACTCTCGGGTTGGGGCTTTGGCCTTCTCCAGCCTGTGTTCTGAAAGGTAGATATGGACTAAGAAGAAGTCTTAATTCTCTCTCTCTCTCTCTCTCTCTCTCTCTCTCTC
>NW_008398085.1:0-241 GCF_000622305.1 Nannospalax galili
TGATACAAAATATCTTAATAATTGTTAAACCCCTTCCCCACTGGCACACTCGCATGGTCCCCAATGCATAGAGAGTAAGAGTCTGAAGACTGTGAGTCCTTGGATAGGATTCTTATTTAAAATCCATTGACAAGGCCTCAGGGACCACTGTGGAAGAGGGGGCCAAAAGATTGTAAGATCTAGGGAGGAAGTACATGACCATATGGAAATAGAGTCCTACAGGCTCTTGGGACCTTGTTCA
>NW_008398086.1:0-241 GCF_000622305.1 Nannospalax galili
GTCACAATAAATATCAGACACACTCTGGGAGCAGAAGGGGCACTGATCTATAAATTTATTGGGGGCGAATTGATATTGTAGAGGCATATGGGTGTACTAACGTCGTATTAGACCCAGTAAAGATCAGACACACTAGACCAAGAAAAGGATCTATCTTCTTCACCTGGACCCCATAAAGAGGTGGACACTTGGCACTCGTGATGGCTGCTACTGACCTGTCAGCTGCCCACGTGCTTCAAGG
>NW_008398087.1:0-241 GCF_000622305.1 Nannospalax galili
AAGCTCAAAAGTAAAACTAAGACTAACTGGTAAACTAGTGCCCTGGGTGAAAAGTAGAAGACACGGAAAAGGTATTTGGGGAAATCTGATCAATCACAAACTGTTAACCTATACTCATAAAGAGTCAAGAGCTCTCTCCGAGGAAGATAGTTTGTTTTGCTTTGCTTTGTTTTTCCAAAGAGAGACAATCCATAATAAAATTTAGAAGATTCAAATTACAAAAAAATATGTTCATGATGTT
>NW_008398088.1:0-241 GCF_000622305.1 Nannospalax galili
TTTTTTTTTGACACTCACCAGCTTATTAATTCTTAATACCTTTACACAGAGTTATGCAGTAACATTAGTCTCAGTTTTGCTTTTACTGGAGCAGTATATTCAAAAAGAGCAAGTCAGTGGCATTAATGAGCATAACTGTTATGCTTAAGAAAATTATTCTTTTCAGGGGCTGGAGAGATGGCTTATTGGATAAGAACACTGGTTGTTCTTTCAGAAGACCCGGGTTTGAATCCCAGCACCC
>NW_008398089.1:0-241 GCF_000622305.1 Nannospalax galili
ACTATGGTAGTGATGGTGGTGATGGTGGTGGTGGTGGTGTTAAGGGTGGTGATGATGATGGTGGTGGTGGTGGTGGTGGTGGTTTTAGTGGTGTTGTTGGTGACAGTGATGATGGTGTGTTGAGTGCTGAAGGTGATGGTGTTAGTGATGTTGCTGCTGCTGGTGGTGATGACAGTATTAGTAATGATGGTGGTGCTGTTCATGATGGTGGTGGTATTGATGGCCTCTACTATTTTGAAGT
>NW_008398090.1:0-241 GCF_000622305.1 Nannospalax galili
AAATGATTTTCTATTGAGTAGCAAAAGATTTTGTTGCCAGACTGGCATTTCGGGCTGGTGGGACAGTATATTTTAAAAATATGCTGTGAATTTTCCTATACATTTCTAGAGAAGTAATAGCTCAGACTTTGTAGGCAGATGAGGGGAGGGTCCCCTGCAGGGCTCTGCCACAGCTGTTTAAAGGGGAGGGTTCCCTGCAGGGCTCTGCCACAGCTGGTTAAAGGGGAGGGTCCCCTGCAGG
>NW_008398091.1:0-241 GCF_000622305.1 Nannospalax galili
TGTGGATAGAGGAGGGGGGGACAAACACGAGAGGGAGGTGGGAAGAGGAAAGCTATGTTTTCTTCCAAATGCAAATCTCTATGACATGAGGCAGAGGGAGGGTATTTGGGAGGAGGAAGAAGACGAGGCAGGGGAGAGGGGAAGGGGTGCGAGTGACAGGGAGCTGCAGGGATGCTCACGGATCAGACTGTCAGAAGGAAATCCATTATTTTGTTTTCTAATTAAACAAATTGATTTTCGA
>NW_008398092.1:0-241 GCF_000622305.1 Nannospalax galili
CAAAATTTGCTATTTCTAGGGCTGGAGAGACAGCTCAGTGATGAAGAGAGTTCACTGCTCCTGCAGAAGACCCATATCAGGCAGTTCACAACCTCCTGCAACGCCAGCTTCTGGGAGATCTGACGCCTCTGGCTTTTGTTAGCATCTGCACTCATGTGCACATACCTACCCACACAGAGACACATACAACTTAAATTTTTTTAAATGCTGTTTTTAAAAGTTTGAAACTCTAAATGTAGTC
>NW_008398093.1:0-241 GCF_000622305.1 Nannospalax galili
CAAAATTTGCTATTTCTAGGGCTGGAGAGACAGCTCAGTGATGAAGAGAGTACACTGCTCCTGCAGAAGACCCATATCAGGCAGTTCACAACCTCCTGTAACGCCAGCTTCTGGGAGATCTGACGCCTCTGGCCTTTGTTAGCATCTGCACTCATGTGCGCATACCTACCCACACACAGACACATACAATTTAAATTTTTTTAAATGCTGTTTTTAAAAGTTTGAAACTCTAAATGTAGTC
>NW_008398094.1:0-241 GCF_000622305.1 Nannospalax galili
GTAATCAAAGCATCATGGCTCTTTGATTGATTCTTCACAATATCTTTCCTTCATGGTAACACATACTTTTATTTGCCTCTTTAAAATATCATGAACCATTATGAGCCAAGTATTTTTTAATGTGTATTTTTTATTGTTTTTTTTTTTGCAATTTTCATGCAATACAGTTTGATGGCGTTTAGAGCCCTTCACCTATCTGTACCTTCACCCATGACCTTCTGTACAATTTAATGTATGTGTG
>NW_008398095.1:0-241 GCF_000622305.1 Nannospalax galili
ATAAACACTTGAATTTAATTTCATTGTTTAACTACTATTATGAAATGAAGATCTCCTTCCATTAGAGTATTGTAAATTGGGATTACTGCAGGCATTTTAAAGCAAGTTGTTCTTTCTAATGAGAAGGAAAAAATGATTCTTCAGTTTGTATACTAAGAAGTCCTTTGATGGTATCCAGGAAATTTGATAATATTGAATTATTTCCACTTTATCCATCATTTCACTAAATTCTCATTTATCA
>NW_008398096.1:0-241 GCF_000622305.1 Nannospalax galili
ATGTGATCTTTCTCTGATTGCTTGTTATTGGTATATAGAAAGGCTACAGACATGTGTAGGTTAATTTTGTAACCTGCCACTTTACTGTGTGTTACTAATTTCTAAGAGTTTTGTGGTGGAATTTTTGGCATCTCTTAGACATAATATCATCTCACCTGCAAAAAGGGATAATTTGATCTCGTCTTATCCAATTATTCCTTTAATTTCCTGCTCTTGACTTATTCCTCTAGCAAGAATTTCA
>NW_008398097.1:0-241 GCF_000622305.1 Nannospalax galili
AAAATCATAGTTGGCAAAACATAACAGATGTTTTAAGCATATATTTTCTTGACCACTGTGTCCTTGATGAATAGAGATTAAAAACAAGGATGGTTGTAAACTAAGTGTGATAGCCACACCTGTAATCTCAGCACTTGGAAGACAGAAGCAAAAGAATCAGGAGTTCTAGGCCAGCTTTGACTACATAGTAAGTCTGAAAACAGCCTGGGCTACTTGAGGCCTTGTCTAGAAAAACCAAAAC
>NW_008398098.1:0-241 GCF_000622305.1 Nannospalax galili
TGTTCCATTGTGCCATCACAATGCGCCATTGTGTCATTACAATGATTCACTATGTTGTCACTGTGCTCAATATGCAAACGCGGTCTTCAATGTCCTCTCACAATCCGCCAGTGAGATATCATAAAGCTCCAATATGTGATCACAGTGCTCCAATGTCAAATCACAATGCTCCTATGTGACATCACAATGTTCCAGTGTGCCAACACTTTGATCCCATGTGCCATTATATTGCTCCAATGTG
>NW_008398099.1:0-241 GCF_000622305.1 Nannospalax galili
ATAAAATGTACCACCAGAAGTCTTAATCATAAAAACTTAGATTCTGCATAGGTTGAGCCATCCTAGGGGATTAATTAAGCCAAGACTTCCTGATGCAGAAATGAAAGCTTAAACATCTATCAGAGTGTGGAGTAAAAATATTTATGTAAATACATTATCTATAACTCAGTTGTCTTTGTGTGAAGACTGCTCTGTCAGGGCAAAGGAAACACAGTCTTTCTGAATAAGCATAAAATTAAGA
>NW_008398100.1:0-241 GCF_000622305.1 Nannospalax galili
AAATGCCAGAATAACAACAAATTATGCTGAGTGTCCAAATCCAAGCATACCACCACTGAGGTCAGCCTTCACATCATGGCTGCAGGAAATGGTAAACATACTGGATGAATCACTTTTCAAAGCCATAGTTATGTACGACACTTATTTTGTACCTAAATAATCCAAATAGTGGCCATTTCTCTGTGCTTGAGCATGTGCAGATTTTGTTTAACTTTCGTAGAAGAGAACAAACATCTGCCTA
>NW_008398101.1:0-241 GCF_000622305.1 Nannospalax galili
ACATGAAAGTAATAATGAAGATTCAAAGATAACTTTAGAAATCTAATGAAAAAAAATTTAAATTGCTTTATAAGCAATTGCATGGGATCTGCTAAGTTTTTAGGTTAGGTGAAAATCTTTCATGCTGATTTCACATTATATCATGATGAATTTTATATGCTCATACTAATAGGATGCCCATAGTAAAAAAGTTTTTAAAATAACAATTTTAAACATATTCTAGTATTTCTAATCATTCGAG
>NW_008398102.1:0-241 GCF_000622305.1 Nannospalax galili
GGGTTTTCTCTAAGATCTATGACCTCTCCAGTCATGTGTATTTGGTTATGTGCCATACTTGAGTTTCCTCCCACTGAGTGGGCTTTCAGTCTAATTAGGTAGCTGCTGATTGCTCCCAAGATAAAAGTGTTACTACTGCACTAAAGTCACATGCTGTGTCTGTCACTGATGTGGTTATTTGGTCTTGAAGCTGGTGTTGGACCATCAATTGATGTATTCCCTTGGCACCTTCATAGTGCTC
>NW_008398103.1:0-241 GCF_000622305.1 Nannospalax galili
CCTGAACTGGATTAAACTTAATTTTGCATAGAGAATTTCTGTATGCCCCATTAGGTAACTGGAGACATTTCTGAAAACACTATAGAATCAGTATTATGTTATTTCTCATCTAGAATCCTAAAAATCACATTCAATTAATCTGAAATGTCACTAAAGGGATCTTCTAGACAAAGAAAATTCTAAGACAATCTCAAAAATGCTTTTATCCAAAGAATTGCACTGTATCTCGGCATATAGATCA
>NW_008398104.1:0-241 GCF_000622305.1 Nannospalax galili
GGATTGGGCCCAGGTTACTTTCCATTAGGGTTAGAGCCTGGGGCGTTATGAACAAGATTCAGCCCAGGTGCTATTCTCTTTGGGATTCAGCCAGAGTGTTTTCTCTAGAGCATTGGGCCCAGGCTACTTTTGTACTAGGGGTAGGCCCCAGGCCCTTTGCATTCTCGGTTTGGCCAGGGATTCTTTAGGGTTAGAGTTTTGCCTGGACCCCTTTCCATTCAAGTTTATGCCTGGGTTCTTT
>NW_008398105.1:0-241 GCF_000622305.1 Nannospalax galili
TGTGTCTCTCAGTTCCTAGCAATGCCAAAACCAAGTGAGCTTTCAGTCTCCCGAGCAGCACCCCGGGGTTTCAGGGAGAAGGCATCGATCAGAATCCCATCGCTGTTGCGCGACTTGAAAAAGCAGCTCATCCAAATACTAAGAATGCTCATCAGAGCTGTAAAAGGAAGGTCTGTGTCACACGGAAAAGGGAACGCCCAGCAGACATGTTCTGCACACAGCTGGGTAGTCATTGTCTTCA
>NW_008398106.1:0-241 GCF_000622305.1 Nannospalax galili
ATGCCTTTCCTTCAGGAATTGATAACTCATTGCTTTTTATTTTATCTTATTTTTTTATGTATTTAAAAACATACAAACAAGAAACCCTTTTCAAAACCCCATGGTGATGAGACAATTAGTACTGAATAAGTATTGGTGAGAGGAGCTTTTAATATGTATAAATACCTTCCCTTGCTTCATTTCTATATGTTCTTGGTATAAATGTGTATGAAAAATAAACTTTGAGAAACACTCATTAAAT
>NW_008398107.1:0-241 GCF_000622305.1 Nannospalax galili
ATTCTAGATCCCATCAAGTTAATCTATATTAACCATCACATCAGTAATTTTTAAACTGTAGTGGGTATCAGAACTTACTATAAAACTGTACAACATAGGATGTAACTCTTGCCTTGCCTTAACTACTCTGAGACTCTGTAAGCTTTCTCGGATCCAGCTTACTCCAACACATACTAAAAATTGGGAGGCACTGATCCACATAGTGACAGCCCATAATAGATCCTTGCTAAAGATGTGGTAC
>NW_008398108.1:0-241 GCF_000622305.1 Nannospalax galili
TACATGGTTGTGTCACGTGCCCTTTCTGACGTTCACATGGTCGTGTCACCTCCCCTCTCTGACGTGCACATTGTCAAGTCACCTGCACTCTCAGATGTGCAAATGGTCATGTCACCTGCCCTCTTTGACCAGTACATGGTCATGTCAACTGCCCTCTCTGTCCTAAAGATGGTCGTATCACCTGCCCCCCCTGACGTGCAGATGATGGTGTCACCTGCCACTCTGACGTGCAGATGGTCGT
>NW_008398109.1:0-241 GCF_000622305.1 Nannospalax galili
AATATAGAAACCAACCTAAGTCTCTTCTGAGCATGACCGATGCTAAATCATTAAAGGCCATCTGGGTTTCCAAGAGACACCAAGCCCCTGTCGTGATGTTGATGAAAGCTGCTTTCTTGAGGTAATCAAGCAGAGAGAACCCCTGTTCCTGGTCAGCTCCATGCCCTCTGCCCTTGCTTTCTGCTGTCTATTTGTAGCCCCACTGGCAAAAGACAGTTACATGGAACAATTATTATCCCCT
>NW_008398110.1:0-241 GCF_000622305.1 Nannospalax galili
GTCCCTTCCACCCTCGTCTAGCATCGAGCATCATCTAGTTTGTAGCATCATTCAGCATCTACTATCATCTAGAGTCATCAAGCATCCGACTCTAGCATGCAGCCTCATCTAGCTTGTAGCATCTGGCATCCGACTGTAAAGTCTAAGCCCCGTTTGGAAACGGGCTCCAAGGGCAACAGCTCACAGCCAGGGTCGGGTGTGCGCAGTTTTCCCTGGAAGGTGTCTCACATTTAATTAGTGA
>NW_008398111.1:0-241 GCF_000622305.1 Nannospalax galili
TCCCATCTGGTCTTGGAAGCTAAGCAGGGTCAGGTCTGGTTAGTACTTGAATGGGAGGAAGACTGCACAGTATCAGTTCCTTTTGGAAGAAAGGGGGCTGACTGGAGGAAATTCCCCTTGGGAGAGGTGTGTTTCAGGGGAGCCAGAAGGAACAAAGAAGAATGCACCCTGCTTGTCAAAGGAGGCTAGAAGTTAGACTCAGAGAAGGAGCACCCAGGGTCAGGGCCAAGGAGGCCATGAA
>NW_008398112.1:0-241 GCF_000622305.1 Nannospalax galili
CTACACCTAAGGCTCAGAGAAAATCACAGAAGAGGGGCAGAAAGATTGTAAAGACCAGAGGATTAGGACACCTGCTGCTGGACCATGTCTTCTAGATATGACAGGGAAGCTTCATCCATGAAATCTCAATGATATTGTTGCCTAAACAAGACCTGCATAATGATACCACCAACTGGATGGGGACGTGTCATAAACTGATTTTAAATCAGTTCTAAGTACAGACCTGGTTTAGACTAAAAAT
>NW_008398113.1:0-241 GCF_000622305.1 Nannospalax galili
GAAGTGAGGAGGGAAGAAAATACAAGGAACCATGGGGGTGAAGGAGAAGAAGAAAATCAAGAGATGGGGGATAAAAGGAGATAGGTATTATCAAAGGGAAATGGGGAAAAGTGGGTACTTATACTGGAGATGGAGGAGGGAGGTTAGACACAGAGAGAAGAGAGAAATAAATTAGGTGGCATAAAAGCCAGATAGAGATGAATAAACTTAAATCCCCCTGAAAATACATATACAATATCTG
>NW_008398114.1:0-241 GCF_000622305.1 Nannospalax galili
ATGCCAAGGAGTGGTATAACTGGGTCAAACAGCAGGTTCATTTTTAGTTTTTGAGGGTTTTCCACATGGCTTTCCATAGTGCTTTAACAAACTTGCAATCCCACCTTCAGTGGATGAGTGGTCCCCTTCCCCCACATCCTCTGCAACATTTGTTATCATTTGCTCTCTTGATTTTAGCCTGTCTAACCTCGGTAAGATGAAATTTTAAAGTGTTTTTAATTTGCATTTTCCTAATTACTAA
>NW_008398115.1:0-241 GCF_000622305.1 Nannospalax galili
TATATATGTATTGAGCTGGGGAGATAGCTCAGTTGGTAAAATACTTTCAGGACCTGAATCTGATTCCCAGAATTCACATAAGAAAAAACTAGACATGATGGCAAACTCTTGTAATCCCAGCACTGGGAAAACAGAAACAGGCAGCTACCCAGGACTCACTGGCCTATCAGCCTAGCCTACTTGGTGAGTTCCAGGCCAGTGAGAAATCCTGTCTCAAAAAAAAAAAAAAAAACGAGACAGG
>NW_008398116.1:0-241 GCF_000622305.1 Nannospalax galili
GAGAAAAAGGCGGCAGGACCTTGAAGCAGCTGGTCATGTTATATCCAGTCACGAGCAGAGAGAAATGAACTAATGCATGCTGGTGCTCAGCTGGCTCCCTCCTTTACATTCAGTCCAGGGCCCAGGCCATGAAAAAGTGCTGTCAACACCCAGAGTGGGTCAGCCTACCTCAATTAACCTAAGAAAATACCTTACAGGCATGCCCACAGGTCAACCTAATCTAGGCAATTCTTTATTGAGA
>NW_008398117.1:0-241 GCF_000622305.1 Nannospalax galili
ACATTTTGCTGCAGACAAACAGCCTCTTGGGATTAGTTTAGTTACTGTGGAAACGTAAAACAATGAACAATCAGAATTCACAGGGTATGGTCACACATTCACGGAGTATTAAAATCAGTGCCACAACATCAAAGGCATCCATAGAGGGCTGGGGTGACATACACATTCTGGGAAGTTTTGTCAGCAAGAGGCTTTGGCTGTGAAAGACATCTCTGCATAGAAAATGAAGGCCTTACAAAGA
>NW_008398118.1:0-241 GCF_000622305.1 Nannospalax galili
GGAGTTTCCAGCTTAGTCCAAGCTTGATTTCTCCCTCTCCCATGCTCACATAATGCAGGGTCTTCAGCAATAGGGTCTTACCATCCACTTCAGGTATGCAACCAAAATTATTGGAAATAGCTTTTATAGTTTTGGGGACCTCTAAGGTTGCTTTGGCCAACTGCTCATAGGGAGGCAACCCACTTCTGGTCTGGAATTTTCATTTAACAACCTTATGGCTTCTGGAAGGGCCTTTTTCCAC
>NW_008398119.1:0-241 GCF_000622305.1 Nannospalax galili
ACAATGCTCCAGGGTGTCATTACTGTGCCCCACTATGAAATCACAATGTTCGAAGGTGCCATTACATTGCTCCAAAGTCTCAACACTAAGGCCACGTGTGACATATTGTTTCAATATGTCATGACAGTGTTACAATTTGATGTCACAATGCTCCAATGTGATATCACAATGCTCCAATGTGCCAACACTCTCACCCCATGTGCCATTATATTGCTTCAATGTGCCATCACAATGTTATAAT
>NW_008398120.1:0-241 GCF_000622305.1 Nannospalax galili
TTTCTTTTAATTATTGTTTGTATTTGCTTGTGTGCTTGTTGAGGGTTGGACACAACCAAAATGTGTCGTTGTCTGAGAATAACTTTTTAGGAGACTATTCTTTCCCTGCCTTGCTTTGAGGCACAGTTTTTCTCAGTTCTGTCCCCCTGCATCCTCCAGATGAGCTGACCTGAGTGTTCAGGGTATTCTCCTGTCTCTGCCTCCATCCAGCCATAGGAGAACTGGGGTTGTGGATATGCTC
>NW_008398121.1:0-241 GCF_000622305.1 Nannospalax galili
CGCTGAACCCAGGCTGGACAGAGCAGAGCATGTGATGTCTAGAAAAGGCAGGGTCCCCGTATTATAGGAAAACTCCTTTTAAGGAAAAATGGAATTATGATATTTTCAAGAAAATGGATGAAACTGGAAAATATACTGCGTGAGGTATCCCAGACCCAGAAAGACAAATGTCACATGATCTCTCTCACATGCCTACCCCAGCTATGAATTATTAGTGTTTTTAACTTGAGAGTATGTGTTT
>NW_008398122.1:0-241 GCF_000622305.1 Nannospalax galili
CAGTACCAAGGTTGTAAGAGCCGGCGGGAGGGGAAGAGTGTTGTATAGGTGCGTCCTCCAAAATGACTACCAACCGGTCAGATATCTGAACCCCAAGAGACTCCGGAGGTAGAGAGGGAGACAGTCACCACTCCCACCCAATGAGTCAGCTTCAGCCTCATGGTGGGGAGGGTCTAAGGACGAACATGGGAGAAGCCAGGGAGGGGGCAGGGGCTTCGCCATCATGGGCCAGCTGGCTGGC
>NW_008398123.1:0-241 GCF_000622305.1 Nannospalax galili
TCATACATGCATGCATCCCTGCACTCACCCTCCTACCCCACTACTAGTTTGTTGAGTGCTAGACACCGCAGAACCTTGAGATGCGTAAGTGGACAATGAGATGAACTGTTCTTGCTTTCTGATGTGGTTTCTCTGCTGATGGAGTGGGACAGCAATGTCAAGACCCAGTGAACAACAGGTAACACAAGACTTCATGACAAAGAGCTTGTCAAACACTTTGGCATCTTGGCTTAATCAAAGT
>NW_008398124.1:0-241 GCF_000622305.1 Nannospalax galili
GTCACCTGCCCCCTCTGACGTGCAGATGGTCGTGCACCTGCCACTCTGACGTGCAGATGGTCGTGTCACCTGCACCCTCTGACTTGCACGTGGTCATGTCACCTGCACCCTCTGATGTGTACATGGTCGTGCCACATGCATCCTCTAACATCCAGATGGTGGTGTCACCTGCATCCTCTGACCTCAGGTCGTCATGTCACCTACCCCTTCTGATGTGCAGATGGTCGTGTCACCTGCCCCC
>NW_008398125.1:0-241 GCF_000622305.1 Nannospalax galili
TCTTGACACAGATGAACACTCAGAATGTGGTCACATCATCAACATGTGGAACAAGGGCTCATTCACTGCTTGCTACCATGTCCTGGGATAAAGGAGTACCCTCTCCATGGTGAGCTTTAGGGTGGATCTCCTACCCATGAACCTACTGGACATAGTCAATGAAACCAAGTTCCTGACCTTCGGCACCCTGGTGTTCCATAGCATATGGGTCGCCTTAATCCCTATCTACCACAGCAGCACT
>NW_008398126.1:0-241 GCF_000622305.1 Nannospalax galili
CAGGCATAACAAAAAAGGAGAGGGACAACAGAAAGGCAATTGCAGCAGCAATCCCAGTGACAGAATTGTTGGACACATTTCTTGTCATAGTAAAGCAGACACTTTATCATGTATTGTAGATGTTTCATTATAGTAATCTCATGACTCATTAAATACCCTGAAAGCATTGTATAGCCCATGACCTGAACTTAACACATCCTTAGTTTCAGAAAGTTTGTACTTGAAAAATCTTGTTTACTGC
>NW_008398127.1:0-241 GCF_000622305.1 Nannospalax galili
TCACATTGGAGCATTGTGATGACACTTTGGAGCATTGCAATGACAAATGAAACATTGTAATAACACATTGGAGCATTTTGATGTCACTTTGAGGCATTGTGGTCGCATATTGAGCATGGTTATGAAATATTGGAGCATTGTGATGACACATTGCTGCATTGTGAGGGTACACTGAGCATTGTGGTGTCCTAATAGAGCATTTTGAAAACACGGTGGAGCAGTGTGATGGCACATTGGGGCA
>NW_008398128.1:0-241 GCF_000622305.1 Nannospalax galili
GGGAGGAGGCGGCCGGAGCGAGCGGCGCCCGCGCGTGTGGCGTGAGGGGAGGCTACCGCCCCCCTCGCTTCCCTTCTCCCCTCCCCGCCCCCTCCCCCGAGCGGAGCAGCACCATGTCGGCGCCGGCGGCCAAAGTCAGTAAGAAGGAGCTCAACTCCAACCACGACGGGGCCGACGAGACCTCAGGTGAGGGCCGGGCGCGGCGGGGGCCGAAGGAGCCGCCATCTTTCGCCGGCCGCCC
>NW_008398129.1:0-241 GCF_000622305.1 Nannospalax galili
CACCCAGGGCTCAGGGACCACTGCAGAAAAGGGGGTGGAAAGATTGTAAGAACCAGGGATTGTACATGACCATAAAGGAACAGAGTCTTCCAAACTTTGGGGAATTTGCTCATATGAACCTACAGCAATAGTGTCAGTATGAACAAGACTAAACAAAATCAGACAGAAACCCATCACAGAACTGGGGAAACGGGCAGCAGTCCCCAACCTTAGCTGAGGAATTATTGGCAGCTGATCACTG
>NW_008398130.1:0-241 GCF_000622305.1 Nannospalax galili
AGATCTGTGTCACTGAACCTGGTCTCCTGCATCTGAATGTGGTGACACTGGTGTAGACTCCTCACCGGCCCTGGGGTCTGGACCAGACAACAATTGGAGGAACTGAGAGAGCAGGAGAGCGACCATTGCCAGAGGAGAGCAGCCACAGCCGGAGACCACAGCTGGCACCCAAACGTGGGGCTGGGACCCCTCCCCACAGAGCTATAACACTCTGAGCTGTAACACCTTGGGCTCTCGATGC
>NW_008398131.1:0-241 GCF_000622305.1 Nannospalax galili
AGGATCAGATGCTCTCAGGCGTTCTCCTTAGGTCTGGATCCCTCCAGGAAAACTGTTGCCCTCAGCAATTTGGGGTCTGGGATGGCCTGGGAGCAGGGTCCAGGAAAGATACTGGTCTCAGGAAGCTGATGGCTGTGCCACCCAGGAATGCAAATGGAGGTAGGGGTGGGGAAAGACCCAAGGGCTCCCAGGGACTACTGGGAAGAACTGGGTTGGTCTGGATGCAAAGGATCAGGAAGCA
>NW_008398132.1:0-241 GCF_000622305.1 Nannospalax galili
TGTGGGGGAGGAGTTTGGTGTGCATGGTGAAGTATAGGTGAATGTGCCTGCGTGAAGAGGCCAAAGGAAGAGGCCGTTTGTCTTCCCCTGTTGCTCTCTGCCTTATTCTCTGCAGACAGTTCTCTCACCTAACACAGGCATCACCATTCTTGGCTAGGATGAGAACCAGGAAATCCCTGCTATGCTCTTGTCCCTCCTTCCCCCAGTGACCATGCCATTGGGTTCTGGAATCCAAACTCAG
>NW_008398133.1:0-241 GCF_000622305.1 Nannospalax galili
TTTTTTTTTTTTTTTTTTTTTTTGAGACAGAGCCTCGCTCTATAGAATCAGGCTGACCTTAATCCAGTGCTGGGATTAAAGGTGCCCACCATCATGCCATACCAATTCTCAATCTTTAAATTGCTGGAACAACATAAAAGTTTGAGGCTGGCATTGGCTCCCTCTCAGTGCACATAGTCACATGTGGTGCCCAAAGGGAAAAGAAGCTCACAGCTTACAACACTCACCATGGTACACAGTC
>NW_008398134.1:0-241 GCF_000622305.1 Nannospalax galili
GTTTACAGATTTCTGCCTCTAAGGAAAGTGTTAATCGTCCAACCTTAGTAATTATTAAATTCACAAAGTATCAAGATGGATTTCTTTTCCAGCATGACAAAAATATTTGGGGAGTCAATTTTGAAAATTAAAAACTGAAAATTAGAGAAATAAATAGGCTTTCTTGAATTAAAAGTGATACTTTCAGGAAATGAGCATTGTTAAATTAGTAAATGTGTAAAACATGCTGAATAATGTCTGA
>NW_008398135.1:0-241 GCF_000622305.1 Nannospalax galili
CCTCCTGCTCCTGCCACCATGCCTGCCTGATACTATGTCATATCCATCATGACAAACTATATCCCCTAGACTTGTAAGCTCAAATAAACCCTTTCTCCCTTAGGTTACTTTGTCAGGCTATTTTATCACAGCAAAAGAAAAGAAACTAACACAGCACTCAGTACCCAGCACCTGCACTGGTACTTACTCTTTCATGGGGATGGGTTCGCCTTTCTCTGCTTCCTGCTTCATGTTTTTCACC
>NW_008398136.1:0-241 GCF_000622305.1 Nannospalax galili
ATGAATTTTTTCATGTAATTTAAGATAAATGTACCATATATAGGATTTACAACATTGCTCTCATTCATTGGGTGTTGTTCCAATATGAATTCTTCATGTAAATGAAAATAACTGTAACATCTAAAGGCTTTACCACAGTTTACATCCATAGTTTTACTAAAATGCTAATTTTTTCATGTAAAGATTATTGTGCCACCTGATGGCTTTTCCACACTGTTCATATTCACAGGATTTTGTATAG
>NW_008398137.1:0-241 GCF_000622305.1 Nannospalax galili
TTCCCGGTTACAGAGTAGATCTGAGCAAGAGTGCAAAGCTGTGCCTGAGTGCGGTAGGTTCCCCTAAAGTCTCACACAGCCCTTTCAGTGAGAACCGAGACTGCTCTAAGTTGTATAGACACCGCTCAGTTCTCTGTCCCATGAAGAGGGGACATGGCTGATTTCTCTACAAATATTTGTCCATTTGTATTGATTGCTCAAACCTTCAGCCTCAAGAGACATTGGCATTTACTATGTGTCT
>NW_008398138.1:0-241 GCF_000622305.1 Nannospalax galili
GGTAACGCAAGGACCAGTTAATTGCTTTTAGAGTGGTTGCCAGATCTCTTAAATTTGCAGGCAGGCTTGCACTGTGGACTCTTGGAATCCCCTGAGGTTTGATCCCAGGCATATTCCTCTAGGAATCGGCGTTTCACTCCCCTTTCCTTTTCTATCCTGAACAACACCCCTAGAAATAAAATCCCCAAATTTCTAAGGGATTTTTATACAAGCTTTGAATTCAACTTCTAAAATAACAAAC
>NW_008398139.1:0-241 GCF_000622305.1 Nannospalax galili
CCCTATCTTCCTTCAGTTCTTTGATTTCTTTCTTTGTGTGTTGTTTAAATTTACTGAATTCTTTCATTTTGTTTATAGCTGTTCTTTTGAGTTCCATGTCTTGTGTTATCTCTAGGGAGTTCTCATAGTACTGCTGTAGAGGACTATTGGTACGTGGTGGGGATATATTATTTTGATTTTTCATGTTATTATTTTTCTTTGTGACTTTGACATGTGAATTTCCTTTGTAGTTTCTGATTCT
>NW_008398140.1:0-241 GCF_000622305.1 Nannospalax galili
CTTTTGCTCCAATAAACATCTCCCATAAATCAGTTTAGTTTTCCTGATCCATTATTTTGATTTGACCACCCACTTTATTGGAGTCCCCGCTTCATGTACATATGAGAGTCAGTGTTTGATAGCTTTGTAAAACACTGGACCCTCTTTCTGAGTGCCTCCATAATTGTACTATCCGGTTTTCTAAGAAGAAGGCTTTTTGTTTTCTGTTCAATTGTTTGTTTTATGAGTACAGAAAAAAGTT
>NW_008398141.1:0-241 GCF_000622305.1 Nannospalax galili
AAAAAAAATGTTTTCTGGGCCAGAGTTTCTTCCAACATGTTGAGTATTTTTAAGAAAAAATAAAAATGATGCTTCTGTTCTAGGAACTTTAGAGTCTTCTGCATCCACATCTCCTGACAAGCAAGGCAGCACACCAAGAGAAACCAGTAGTGGGGCCATAAGCCAAGGACACTCAGGTAATCAGGACAAGTAATTTATTTGTGCCAATGGAATGGGCATAATTAAGCCAGGTGAGCTGCTG
>NW_008398142.1:0-241 GCF_000622305.1 Nannospalax galili
ATAGAAAGCAGATCTGGAGTAACCAAGGAATAACCAAGGATACATTACTTTGCCAACAGAAAGTAACCAAGGAATAACCAAGGATACATTAAGTTACCACCAAGAATACATTGCTTCACCAACTGAAACTCACACAAGGTTAACAGTATCTAAGATTCAGCTACATAAATCTTAGATATAAGGTGTACTGTTTGTGATCACTCTTAACAACCACTAGAATGCATTATTTCTATATAGAAAC
>NW_008398143.1:0-241 GCF_000622305.1 Nannospalax galili
CAGCCTGGTCTACATAGTGAGTTCCAGGACAGCTCAGGCTACAAGGAGACCTTGTCTCAAAAAGGCCTTAAAAAACCCCAAAACTACAGTGGTATAATGGTGAAGTTGTATAAAGGGTGATTGTATTTATTCAGAGTAGTAAAACAGTTCTAACAATATACAAGAAAGGTAAAGTCCCCAAGGATCTGCTGAATTTCATCAGCACAAAGATTTCTAATCAGAAATGTTGGGGGAAATGTAA
>NW_008398144.1:0-241 GCF_000622305.1 Nannospalax galili
CCCAAGTGATCCCACACTTGGTCCCCCTTCCCATCTCTCATATCCTGCTGAGCTCCACACTCTGAATCCGTTTCCTAAAACAGGTGTGTCAAGTACCTGCTGGCCAATGTTCTGGTATTCTGTTTTACAGAGTGATTATAAAGAGTGGTAGTATACTATTTCAAATAGCTAACAGTCGAGATATTGAATACTTTACAATAAGGAAGTGACCAATGTTTAAGATGATTGACATGCTAATTAC
>NW_008398145.1:0-241 GCF_000622305.1 Nannospalax galili
TACGACTCAGCTGGATCATTGATTTTCTCCCTTAGCAGTTTGCATAGTATCATCTAGAACTACGAGAGCTAGTTCTCAGGGAAGAACTTCCAGCTCAGTTTTAGCTCCATTGCTTCAAGTCCCATGTCCAAAATAAGTCCTATATTCAATATTAGGGTCTTACCTTCAAATTCTGTGAGGTAATTAAGTTCTGTGGCAATAGCCCGTGTTATTTTGGGAGTCTCTTGGACTACCCTGACCA
>NW_008398146.1:0-241 GCF_000622305.1 Nannospalax galili
TTTCTACAAGCGGCCCCTGCTCAGAAGCTGGCAGACCCTCATCACTACCATCGTTGGGCTGGGAGGAAACATGCAAGTGCTGTGGTCCTGAACTTCCCAAGGACGACTTCCTCTATGTCCACAACCTGGAGCACCAACTTCCTCTTCCTGTGCTGTCTCCTTATCAGTTCCTTAGGGTAACACATCTCCGTCTTCTGTTTCATCTCTGTCCTGGTCCTCAGTCCCACCCAGCACATGCTTT
>NW_008398147.1:0-241 GCF_000622305.1 Nannospalax galili
GACACGACCATGTGCACATCAGAGGGGGCAGTTAACACGAACATCTGCACGTCAGAGGGGCAAGTGCCACGACCATCTGCACGTCACAATGGTCAGGTGACATGACCATTTGCACATCAGATGGTGCAGGTGACATGACCATCTTTACGGCAGAGGGGACACGTGACATGACCGTCTACACATCAGAGGGAGATGTTGACATGAACATCTGCACGTCAGAGGGGGCAGGAGACACGACCAT
>NW_008398148.1:0-241 GCF_000622305.1 Nannospalax galili
TTTTACAATGAGCACTGTGATATCATAATGGAACATTGCAAAGTCATATAGCAACATTGTGATGGCGCCAAGGACGATTGTGATGTCACATAGGGGCATTGAAAGGGGAGACTGAGCACTGTGTTTGCATATTGAGCATGGTGATGACAAAATGTATCATGGTAATGACAAAATTGAACCTAGTGATGGTACATTGGAGCATTGTGATGTCATATTGTAGCCTTGTTTTGTCACAACGGAA
>NW_008398149.1:0-241 GCF_000622305.1 Nannospalax galili
TAATGGTTTATGTTCTCTCTTCTTTTGAAGCAAAATTATAACGATAATATATTTCATTTGACTTTGAAGTTAGAAAATGTCTTGACACAAGTAATTAGTAAATTTTAAAAAAAGATTAATTTTTATTTTTAATCATATTTATGTAGTGTATGTGCACCTGTGTGCAGGTGCCTGTGGAGGCCTGAAGAGGGTGTTAGATCCTCTGGAGCTGGAGTTACAGATGGTTGTGAGTTACCTGGCA
>NW_008398150.1:0-241 GCF_000622305.1 Nannospalax galili
CCTGACTCGTGCCAGTCACCGGCCAGGGGTAGTCCCCTGCCCGGCTTTCCCGTGGGTTCCCGACCAGCTCACGCATTAGTTCAAGGTGGGTGGGGTGGGTGGCTTTCACCGTGGACCCCATGCACTCCGTTCTGCTCCGCCCTTCTGCCCGGGAGGTTCTGAAGCTGGCCAGGGCACACCTGAGGTGCTACTTGTTACTTTGGTCACTTTTGGTTTCACTTCTGTTGCATTTCTGCCTTCT
>NW_008398151.1:0-241 GCF_000622305.1 Nannospalax galili
AGATTAAAAGCATGCACCATCACGCCTGGCTTTATTACTTCTTTAAAAAAAATTTTTTTTAAAGTTTATGTGTGTGTGTGTATTGCCTGCATATATGTAAGTGCATCTGTGTTGTACAACACCCATGAGGACAGAGAGGCCATTGGATCCCCTGGAACTGAAGTTAAGAACCATGTGGGTATTGGGATTCAAACCTGGGTCTGCTGCAAGAACAGCCAGTGTCTTAATCACTGAGCCATCT
>NW_008398152.1:0-241 GCF_000622305.1 Nannospalax galili
GGGATTACAGAAGTGTGCCGCCATACTAGGCCAGCTTCACTGTAGTTCTGATTCCTGTTTTTGAGTCTGAGAGGCAGAACAGTTTGGAGTAGCTCAAAGTACTAATCCTAAAGTCAGAAGTTCTTTGGGTCCTATGACACTTATGTTTTGATTTTGCCTACAGCAATGGTTGGGCAAACCAGTGGGCCAGCCTTTTCCTAATTTGTAAAAATGGGGAAATAATATCTTTACTCCACATTGT
>NW_008398153.1:0-241 GCF_000622305.1 Nannospalax galili
TTCTTGCAGAGGACCCAGGTTCGGTTCCCAGTGCCAACATGGTGCCTAAGAACCACCACTAACTCCAGTTCCAGGGAATCAAACACCGTCTTCTGGCCTCCAAGGGCATTGTACAACATGGGTGCCTTAACATGCATGCAAGCAAAACACTCATACACATAAAAAAAATTATAAAATATTTTTTTAATGTGATAATGAAGAAGGTGCTTAACACGGTGCCTTGTAATTAGTACCCAGTACA
>NW_008398154.1:0-239 GCF_000622305.1 Nannospalax galili
ACACACACACACACACACACACACACACACACACAAATAAATAAAATAAATAAATAAATAAAAAATAAAGCAATGAAAATCTTTTTAATGTTCTTAAAAAATATAGAGGGACTCAGGCTGGGCGTGGTGGCACATGCCTTTACACTTGGGAGGCAGAGGCAGGCAGATCTCTGGATCTCTGTGAATTCGAAGCCAGCCTGGTCTATATAGCAAGTTCCAGGACAGCTGGGGCTACAGGG
>NW_008398155.1:0-241 GCF_000622305.1 Nannospalax galili
ACATTGGAGGATTGTTTTGTCACAATGGAACATTTTGAATTCATATTGTATTACTGTGATTTCACATAGGAGTAATGTAAGGCCCATGATGTGATATTGTTGGCACATTGGAGCAATATAACTGCACGTGAGGCCATAGAGTTGGCATATTGGAGCATTGTGATGTCACAAGGGAATATTCAGAAGTCAAACTGTAACATTCTTGGCATATTGGAGCAATATACTAGCACATGGACTTATG
>NW_008398156.1:0-241 GCF_000622305.1 Nannospalax galili
CACTTAAGAGAGTTAAGATCGTTAGGACAGTTATGACAGTAAGACAGTTACGACAGTTATGATATTTATGACAGTTATGACAGTTTGGACAGTTAGGACAGTTATGACAATAAGGTCTTTTATCACAGTTCTGAGAGTAAGGACAGTTAGGACCGTTAGGACAGCTATGACACTTTGGACATTTAGGACTTTTAGGACAGTTATGACAGTTATGACAGCTATGACTGTCATGATAAGACGG
>NW_008398157.1:0-241 GCF_000622305.1 Nannospalax galili
TGGCCTCCCTCTGGCATAGGGGCTGAGAACTCAGCAGACTGCCTGAGAGTCAAAAAATCGGGCCTACCCGTAGGGAACTTCCAAAATTGTGCTCTGAGTCCCTGCTAGTAAGGGTCCAAAGTTAAAATAAGCCTGAGTATACCTGACTGGAGCCTGATTTGGACTTCTGTGGGAGCTCCTGTATAGCAGTTCTGAAGCCATCAGTTCCCTCCAAAATAAAACCCGAGAGAACCTGAAACCT
>NW_008398158.1:0-241 GCF_000622305.1 Nannospalax galili
TGGGGTACAGAGTTAGTTAAGCTGGTAGAGTGCTTGCTGTGTAAGCAGGACGACCAGAGTTTGATTCTTCAGAATCTGGGAGAGATAAAATAGGGCACAGTGGCAAATGCATATAATCTTAGCACTCAGAGGGTGGAAACAAGCAAATCCTTACGGCTTTATGGCCAGCAGCCTTGTAAATCTGCTTAGGTAGGTAGTTCTAGGTGAGTGAGGGACTCAGTCTCAAAAACAAGGTGGATGG
>NW_008398159.1:0-241 GCF_000622305.1 Nannospalax galili
CACTTAAGAGAGTTAAGATCGTTAGGACAGTTATGACAGTAAGACAGTTACTACAGTTATGATATTTATGACAGTTATGACAGTTTGGACAGTTAGGACTGTTATGACAATTAGGTCATTTATCACAGTTCTGAGAGTAAGGACAGTTAGGACCGTTAGGACAGTTATGACACTTTGGACATTTAGGACATTTAGGACAGTTATGACAGTTATGACAGCTATGACTGTCATGATAAGACGG
>NW_008398160.1:0-241 GCF_000622305.1 Nannospalax galili
AAAGCGCTGGCTGCTCTTGCAGGTGACCTGGGTTCATTCCCAGCACCCACATGGTGGCTAACAATCATCTGTACCTTCGTTCCAGGGTTTCTGATGCCCTCTTCAATTCACTGCAGGCACTGCTTGACACGGTTGCACTTACATTTATGCAGGAATACATTAATAAACATAAAATTAAAAAATAATAAATGAAATATTTAAAAACGAACAAATTTGAGCCAGATGTGGTGACACTCGCCTT
>NW_008398161.1:0-241 GCF_000622305.1 Nannospalax galili
CACACACACACACACACTCACACACACCACACTATATACAAAAGAAAATATCTACTATTCATGGAGTTCAATGGAACTGACAGCAAAGGAAGGGTTAAGAGGAAACTCGCGCCTGGGCACTGACTCTGAGGTATGGTTTCCTGCTGTGGTGGAAGGAAGCACAACATGCTTATTTTATTTATTGTTTTTATCTTATTTTATGTGTATGCGTGTATTGCCTGCATGTAGGTAAGTGCACCCA
>NW_008398162.1:0-241 GCF_000622305.1 Nannospalax galili
ATCAAGAGTTCCAGGCCAGCCTGGGCTATATACAAGTGTGGAGTATGAACTTCATAGATCCTGTCTCAAACAAAAAAACACAAAATAATTCTCCCCATTTGCTTTTCAGCCTAAAAATGTTTTAAGATGAGAAACTTTTTTTTTTTTGCTTTGCATCTTTGCCATTGCTTTTGAAATAGTACTTTAAGCCTATAAATTGCCTTATGTTAAAAATCAGCCCATTTTGTCCATAGTATGTACT
>NW_008398163.1:0-241 GCF_000622305.1 Nannospalax galili
GATGAACACACAGGCATGCTTAGAAAAATTTCTCCAGAAACATTTTTCCCCGAGAAATTCACTTGGAAAAGGCAGGTGTCTAAACAGGGAGTTAAGTACGACACACAGGACAAATGCCTCAACATGGGAACTTTATAAAGTAACTAATCCTGTAAAGACAATGGTGGGAGCAGACGGCAGAGGGCTGGTGGCCAGCTGGATCCTCACACTCAGTACTCCTCCCCTTCTTCAGCCTCCGCTT
>NW_008398164.1:0-241 GCF_000622305.1 Nannospalax galili
AGCTCTCTTTATTAGAATCACTTTTATTGGAGGGTAGAATGATAACTTTATGAAGAACATTATGCCACCACATATCAGGAAAGCATTTCCCAACCAGAGGGTCACCAGGATGCTCTCGTATCAGGAAATTGAATGAGGCTTAGTCAGTTTTGAGCAGACCTCTTCACCTTCCTCTTATCTGACTTGTTTAATAATTTTTCTGGGGCATTTAGGATGCTCCATGATTGGATTCCAACTCCTC
>NW_008398165.1:0-241 GCF_000622305.1 Nannospalax galili
AAGGCTACCTTGAGCAACAGAGAAAGATCCTGTCTGCTCAAATAACTACACAAATAATTAATTTTTAATAATAGAAGAATGAGGACTGGAGAGATGGCTCAGTGGCTCAGAGCACTGGCTGCTCCTGCAGAAGACCTGAGTTCAGTTCCCAGCACCCACCTGGTAGCTAACAACCATCTCTAACTCCAGTTCCAGGGGATCCAACATCCTTTTGTGACCTCTGTGGGCATTGGGTACACTT
>NW_008398166.1:0-241 GCF_000622305.1 Nannospalax galili
CCTAACCCTAACACTAACCCGTACCCTAACCCGAACCCGAACCCTAACCCCACCCTAATCAGAACTCGAACAAGAATACAAACACGAACCCCAACACCAACCCTAACCCCAGCCACAGCCCCATCCCCAAACAGAACACTAACCCTAAAACTAGCCATATCCCTTTCCCTAGACCTAGCCCTAACCGTATCCATAACCCTAACACCTAACCCCTAACCCTAACCTTAACCTTAAACCTAAC
>NW_008398167.1:0-241 GCF_000622305.1 Nannospalax galili
CTAGAGATAAAAGAGTTTTTCAATGTGGTCACTTCGTGAAGGGGAACAAATAAAGGGTTCCAATGATCCTCCCAAGCTCATCTTCTAGGGCTACTGACATGAAGTTCAGGTTTAAATAGAAGGTAAGTTTTGTATAACTAAGCAATCCTGGTCAAGATGTGATTCTGACCATCACTGGCCCATCATTGTCTGAACTCCTGCAAGGTGGTCCAGTTCCATGGATTGTCAGAAGTCCATGAAG
>NW_008398168.1:0-241 GCF_000622305.1 Nannospalax galili
AAAGAAGCTTTACTGGTGAGAGTTGAGAGATGCCCTAGTATTCTCTTCACCCCCTTTCCACTCCGCACCATGAGTCTTAGTTTTAGGGGTTCCACTGTATCCGTATTTAGCGTATGGTAAGAAATTTAACTTGTCTAGAGCTATGACAGAGTTAGGGTTTTATCTAGGTTCTGTGACTGCTCAGCCATGCATATTTGGCTATAATTACAGTGCCACCTATGAGTTCACCCTCACCGAAAGG
>NW_008398169.1:0-241 GCF_000622305.1 Nannospalax galili
AGAGCTCTTCTCAAAAAAGAAGGGGCCCAAGGAACTCAAATTGGGAAGAAAACAAACATGGAAAGAAAGTCAGCCTTTCAGCCTGAGGAGAGAATTCTCTAAGTGGGAGAGGATGTATTTTCTTCTATTTTCCTTCTGGTCACAGACTGAAAGATGACCCAAACACAGAAAAAGAAATGACACACTAGCCTGTAGAAGACATGGCATCCCCTGTGTGTGTGTGTGTGTGTGTGTGTGTGTG
>NW_008398170.1:0-241 GCF_000622305.1 Nannospalax galili
ACAATAATGGCTCTAGTGACATAATATTTAGTACCAGTCGTTAATACCCTCTTGACCTTTTAAAAAATATTTTATTTATTATTTTTATGTTATGTGCATGAGTGTATTGCGTCATATGTAAGTGTGCCAATGTCGTGCAATGCTGACAGCAGTCTAAAGAGAGCGTCTGATCCCTTGGAACTGGAGTTATGAAAGGTCGTTAACTGTCATGTGGGTGGTGGGATTCTAACCCAGGTTTTTT
>NW_008398171.1:0-241 GCF_000622305.1 Nannospalax galili
GTGTCCTAGAGGTTTTATTGCGTGGCTTTTACATTTTCATTTAGTTCCAGAAACACTTTGATTTCTTTCTTGATTTCTTATTCGACCCATTCATCATTCAGGATTGTGTTGTTTAATCTCCATGAGTTTGTGTCGTTATAAGAGCTTCTTTTGCTGTTGACTTGAAGCTTTATTTCATTGTGATCTTATAGAACACATGGAACTATTTCAATATTTTTGTATTTGTTGAGGTTTTTTTTTT
>NW_008398172.1:0-241 GCF_000622305.1 Nannospalax galili
TTCTAGTTGCCTTGGAGGACAAGCATACTCAACACTCCACCCCTTCCTACAGCTCTCACAATCTTTCTGCCAGTCTTCCACAAGGATCCCTGAGCTTTGGAGGGGGTGACAGATGCAGAATCACTTTTCTTTTATTGTGGAGAAATATTGACTTCTTGGGCTTCCCCATCATTCATCTTCAAGATGACACGAATTAAAAATAAAATAAATACTTTAAAATAATTTATTATTTTTATTTTAT
>NW_008398173.1:0-241 GCF_000622305.1 Nannospalax galili
TGGGAGGTCATGATCTTTAGGAGGCATGGCCTTGCTAGAGGAAGTGTGTCATTGGGCCTGGCTTTGGGAGGTCATAGCCTTGACCCACTTTGTTTGCTCTCTACTTCATGGTTGTGGTTGAAGATGAGTGCTCTGGACTTCCTGCTGCAGCCACTATGCCTGCTGTGAACACACCTCACCACCCATGGTAGACTCATCCCTCTAGAACTGTAAGTCAAAATGAACTCTTACTTCTATTAAG
>NW_008398174.1:0-241 GCF_000622305.1 Nannospalax galili
TCTCTCTCTTTCAGAAAACAGGGTTTGGAGCCTGGAAAGATGGCTCAGCAGTTAAAACCATCTATTGCTTTGCAGAGAACCTGAGTTTGGCTCTCAGCAACCACGTTGGGTGACTCACAGCTGCCTATAAAACAGCTCCAGAGACTCTGACACCCTCTTCTGGATTCCACAGGCACTTGCAATCACATGTGCACCTACCATGCACAAACACACATACATAATTTTAAAAAAGGTGGCACAC
>NW_008398175.1:0-241 GCF_000622305.1 Nannospalax galili
AAGAAATATGTTTGCCAAATTAAAACAAATTGAAACACAAGACATAGCAACAAAATATGTTATGAAAAACAAAAAATAGAAAAAATTTCTCTGTGGAAATCTGGACCCCGTCACAACCAGTGGTCAGAACCTTCTTCTAAACTACTTTGGCCAGTTGTCACATTAAACACAGGGATAAAGACAAAAAACTCATGAGAAATGCTTAGGCTATATAAAATTAGGCTTTGGGATAAGAAACAAA
>NW_008398176.1:0-241 GCF_000622305.1 Nannospalax galili
AGAACTATCACTACAAACACTAAGCAATTTTACACACATAAACGCAACAATATAAAAGAAATGGAACTATTCACTTAAACTCAACCCTATAGTCATGAAATAAATCGCATCTATATATTAAAAAGACTTAAAAATTTTCCAGTCCCAGAAAGGTTTCATTTTTTTGTTGTTGTTGTTCTTTTGAGATAGGGTCTCCCAGTGGCCACAGCTGGCCTGGAACTCACTATGTAGACCAGGCTGG
>NW_008398177.1:0-241 GCF_000622305.1 Nannospalax galili
TACTGATCGCTGCGCTCCCAGGCGGGTCCCTGCTTCTCCGCGTTGTTGAGGTTCTCTGCTGCCGGGGCTGGCCCGGTCGGGTTCAACCCGTCCCAATTTCCACCGTGCACCCTCCCTCTAAGCTTGGGACCCGTCAGCTGCCGGGTCAGGAGGAGAGGTGCAGGAGGCGAAAGCTGGATTTCTGCTAGTCGTGGCTTACGATGGCTTACGAAGAGACAGCCCTCTCCGGGGAGGCTGGACC
>NW_008398178.1:0-241 GCF_000622305.1 Nannospalax galili
ACACACACACAAATATCAAAGTTCCTTTTACAAGATTGCAAATGATTTAGAAATACATTTTCACTGTCCTCCAAACACTCTTTGACTTTAAATGAGGAATGTGGGAATTACCCAGATGTCAGTTACTTTTCTGTTGCTGTAGTAAAACCCAGGCAACTTATAGAAGGAAGACGTTACTTAAGCTTAAGGTTCCAGAGGAATAAAAGTCCATCGTGGTGAGGGAGACATGGTGGCAGAGGCA
>NW_008398179.1:0-241 GCF_000622305.1 Nannospalax galili
TCAAGAGCACGAATGGAATGAGGAAAATCTCATAGGAACCAGTATGAGAATTAAAGTTGAGATAGCATTTATCTCCCACTAACTAACAATCCCCTGTGATGAGGGTGCTGATCATTGCTCATGGTCCTTTTCCTCAATACTATAATCTGTGTAATTGTAGAAATATTTTTGACTTTGCACATAAATATGAACATTTTTCTTTCAAAGCTAAGGGACTGGCAGAATTTCCACCTGTGACCTC
>NW_008398180.1:0-241 GCF_000622305.1 Nannospalax galili
GGTCAAGCATTTCTATCCAGGTGTCCCTTGGTACAAGTTTATCCCCTGGAGACTAGTCAGCCTACCGAGAGTCACCCCTTAAAGAAGACCTACTCTCTGCCTCCTCCTTCCATGTTCTGATGTCTTCTTCAATCTTTTTCTTCAGAGATTTAAAGTTTTCATTGTACAGATCTTCTTCAACATCTTGGGTTAGGTTTATCCCTAGATTTTTTTTTTTTTTTTTGAGGCTATTGTGAATGGG
>NW_008398181.1:0-241 GCF_000622305.1 Nannospalax galili
CTTTCCAAGCCTGTCCCCATTTCCTGAAATCCCCGGGAAGTAGACCCCGCCCCTCCCCGCCCAGACTCCCTAGGGCTGTGGGCTGTAGAGGCCCCTCCTTTACCCACTACTCTTCCTGCAGTCCTGGCCCAGCCCCTCCCCCAGTACAAGGCCAGTCAGAGAAGTGCCAGGTCAGGTTTATTAGGAGTGGCCGTAGCTCCCCAGCCTTCCCACTGTGGCCCTGCTGGTCATCACACACCAG
>NW_008398182.1:0-241 GCF_000622305.1 Nannospalax galili
ATATGCCTGCATATGTGAGCAATGACACCAGTACATATGTGTCCGTGAGTGTATACTTGAATATCGTGGGATGGAGGGTCAAACACCCATGCTAAGCTTGGGGTGGTGGTATATGCATGCAATCCCAGCACTCAGAAAGCTGAGGCAGGGGGCTCTCGAGTTTGAGGTCAGCCTGGGCTACATAGGGAGACCTTTGGACTTTTGTCTCAAAAACAAACAAAACACTCAGGATCAGAAAAAT
>NW_008398183.1:0-241 GCF_000622305.1 Nannospalax galili
TTCCACTCTCTCTTGTCATGCATATGCAGGAGGGGTATAATGTTTATTTCCTTGGTGTTACCAGGACATGGGATTCTACATACTAGTATGTAAAACATACTAGTTATACTAGTTACATACTAGTATGTAAAACATACTTGTTGCTCGGCGTGGTGGCTCAGGCCTTTAATCCCAGCACTGGGAGGCAGAAGCAGGTGGATCCTCTGTGAGCTTGAGGCCAGCCTGGTCTACAGAGTGAGTT
>NW_008398184.1:0-241 GCF_000622305.1 Nannospalax galili
AGTTAGCATTGCATTTGTCATTCACGGATGATCTGTCCTCAGCTTCAACAAGTAGTATTAGTGAAAGGGCTTAAAGAATAAACCATGTATTGCATTGCATATTAACATTCCAAATGACTAAGAATAACACATTTTTAAATAGTTCAAATTATTTGTAAAACATAAATGTAACTTTAGGCATAAAAATCTATTTGCCATGATTTTTTTTAAAAACAATGATCATGTACGTTTATATATATAT
>NW_008398185.1:0-241 GCF_000622305.1 Nannospalax galili
CCTGCCCTGAGTTCCTACTTTGGGCTCCCTGATGAACTGTGACCCAGGAGAGATATAAGATAAGATAAACCCTTTCCTCCAGTAGTTGGTGTTGGTCAGAGTATTTTGTCACAGCGATGGAGAAACAAACTAAGACAAACCCTAAGCCAAACCCAAACCCTAAGCCTAACGTAGCCTTAACCCTAACCTTAAATATAACCCTAACCTTAACAAAACCCTAGTTCTTACCCTAACCCTAACA
>NW_008398186.1:0-241 GCF_000622305.1 Nannospalax galili
AATCTCACCCAGCTGTGAACCCTGTTAATTACAATAAAGACAAGTCTAGCAGGATAAGCCTATTGGTGCAATAGTGGCACAGAGGTCACAGGAGTAACCAGTCACTTTCTGATTGGATTTAAGGCTTGTTCCACAAGATGGAACTTATAGCTATCACTGTAATTGGTGCATCAAACCTGTGGCTAGACAGGCTGTAGGTCCTAGCAGAGTACCTACTAATATTTTCTGCTAAGTGGGCATA
>NW_008398187.1:0-241 GCF_000622305.1 Nannospalax galili
ACATCACAATGCTCCAAAGTGACATCACAATATTACAAATTTCCACTCAGAGTGTTACAATATGACTTCACGATGTTCAATTTTGAGTTCATAATGCTGTAATATGACATCACAATGCTCCAATGTGCCAACACTATCTCTCCAAGTGCTGTTATATTGCTCCAATATGTTATCACAATGTTACGATATAACTTCACAATATTCCCTTGTCACATCACAGTCCTCAAATGTGACATCACAA
>NW_008398188.1:0-241 GCF_000622305.1 Nannospalax galili
CAGCCAGGTCTACATAGTGAGTTCCAGGACAGCTGGGGCTACAAGGAGACACACACACACACAAAAAAGTAAAAAGTAAATTTAAAGAGAATGGAGGAAAGAGCAACTGGAAAGTTAATTACAAATAGACGGAAGTATTCATGAATTATAAATCCTACTTTTCTTTGAATTAGGCTCTCCTAACTTTCCCTCTTATTCCATCAGGAAATCATGTTCAAGTTTAAGAAGGGATCTACACAAA
>NW_008398189.1:0-241 GCF_000622305.1 Nannospalax galili
GAGGATGAATTTAGTACTGTTTAATTTTGCATTTTATGGAATAGTTTGAAGAGTTGAAACATAAAATATCTGGTAGAATTCATCAATGAATCTGCCTAGTCCTGAGCTTTGCTGGGACTTTTTATTAATGCTTCACTCTCATGGTTTATTATGGATCTTAAGTTGTTTATAGCCACTTGATTTAATTTTGGTGAATTTATTAACTGCTTTTCTTTTCTATGTGACAAAATACATGACAAAA
>NW_008398190.1:0-241 GCF_000622305.1 Nannospalax galili
ATTTTCAAATCCATGTATAAGCAAGAACATACACTGTTAAAGAGTTGACATCGTTCTATCTGACCCAGTCTACAGGAGAAGTCAAAGACCTGTCTGCTAACTCTCAGTTCATAGGGTGAAGAACCACAGTTATCCTTTATTGCCATCACTCTGCTTTGAAGCATGGGATATGCTGTGCTCCCACCCCCTAACATGATACATACCTGTCCCCTGTCCATTGATGACTTTCTTGCTCAAAAGG
>NW_008398191.1:0-241 GCF_000622305.1 Nannospalax galili
AGACACAGGGGTTCGGAGACCGTGGCATCTGGTGCCCCTTGTGAGGAACTAGTGCAAATTTTCAGTCGAGGCCAATCGGGCTCTCGGGGTAAGTGAGATCCTTAGTATGGGTAACGCAACTTCAGGAAGAAATGAGCCTGCTGTGAAAGCCCTACAATATTTGCTCAAAAGCTGCGGGCTGGAGCTTTCAGACTCCACGGCATGCCACGTTTGGGATACGGTACTTCTCTTGGCCCCATGG
>NW_008398192.1:0-241 GCF_000622305.1 Nannospalax galili
GATGTCACAATGGAGCATTTTGATGTCAGAATGGAATATTGTGAAGTCATAGTGTAACCTCATTTGGGCACATTGGAACAATATAATTGCTCATAGGGCAATAGTGTTGGAACATTGCAGCACTGTGTTATCACACTGGAGCACTGTGATTTCCCAATGGAACATTGAGAGGTCATATTGACATATTGTGATCACACATTGCAGGAATACAATGGCACATGGGGCGATAGTGTTGGCACAT
>NW_008398193.1:0-241 GCF_000622305.1 Nannospalax galili
AGGCAATTCCCCAATTGAGGATCCTTCAACCCAGGTGTGTCAAGTTGACACGAAAGCTTACATGAGCAATATAACATAGCCAAAACCATGTAATCAAAGTTGAAGACAGTGATTTTAGGGGATGGTGAAGGGTGAAACTGAGAGTTAGTAATCACCAGCTATAAAGTTCACATAATTGAACAAGATGAACAACTCTAGACATCTGCTGCAGAATATGTTCCCATAACTAACAATAACATAT
>NW_008398194.1:0-241 GCF_000622305.1 Nannospalax galili
GACACGACCATCTGCAAGTCAGAGTGGACAGGTGACACGACCATCTGTACATCAGAGCGGGCAAGTGACACAACAATCTGCAGATCAGAGGGGTCACAAGACACGACCATGTGTACGTCAGAGGGGGCCGTTGACATGACCATGTGCACATCAGAGGGGGCAGGTGACACGAATATGTGTAGGTCAGATGGGGCAGGTGACACGACCATGTGCACATCAAAGAGAGCAGGTGACCTGACCA
>NW_008398195.1:0-241 GCF_000622305.1 Nannospalax galili
GGGGTGAGGGTATGCTTGTGTCTTTCCAGAAAATGCATCCTCCCCACCCCCCATGGGAACTGCTTAGATACATCATACTGCTCAACTGAGCTTCCCACAGCAGAGATCCTGCATTGACCATGGGAAAGCAGAAAAGGAGACGCAGCAGAAGAAGATGCAGTCTCCTGTGACCTGGGGAATGATTATGAAGCTGATGAACGATGACCAGGAGTTGGGACAGTGCCAGGGCTAAGATATATCT
>NW_008398196.1:0-241 GCF_000622305.1 Nannospalax galili
GCTGTTATTGGTTCAGATATGTAGTAGGCACTAAGCATTTCTGTTAAATGAAAAAGTTGAAAAATAATGTAAAGATCTCTAAAATGGGGTGTCTCTCCATAAAGTCTTTTAATTATAAAAGCATTCAAAGGGTGTTATACAGTTCATAAAATCTGTTGACCTATGGCATTATCCATAGTATTAGTGGTTCTAACCCTGGTTGCTTTCAGAACCAGCTGGGCAGTATATTTATTTATTTATT
>NW_008398197.1:0-241 GCF_000622305.1 Nannospalax galili
GGTCCTGTTTTCATGGGTCCTGGGGGGACTCTGAAGCTGGCCAGGGCTTGCCTAAGGTGCTGCTTGTTACTTTAGCTGCTTTTGGTTTCACTTCTGTTGCATTTCTGAGTTCTTCCTCAAACTTTTCCCATGATTCCCATGTATCCCCAGTAAAATCATTAGCCCCAAGTATCCAGGGAGCCAAATGAACAGCCTCTGCCCAATCCTTTTGAGCTACTGGATCTGACAGATCCAATCCCCT
>NW_008398198.1:0-241 GCF_000622305.1 Nannospalax galili
TGTGTGTACGTGTGCATGTGAAGGCCAGAGGAGGAGGATGGGTCCCTTCCTCAATAACTCTGCACCTTATTTTTTATTGATTCTCTTTATTTTTATACATACAATATAGTTTGATGGAATTTAGATCCCCTCCCCTTTCCACACGTCCTCCCACTACACCCCACCCAGTTTAATGTACTCTCATACTTAAGTGTCCCCAAATGTCCTTCAGTGTGGGTCCATCTACTGGGCCCACCAAGAG
>NW_008398199.1:0-241 GCF_000622305.1 Nannospalax galili
ATCTAGTATAGTAATCCCCCCAGTGTTGCTCTTTGTGCTCAGGATTGCTTTTGCTATCTGGGGTCTTTTGTGCCTACATATGAATTTAAGGATTTTTTTTCTAATTCTGTGAAGTAAGTCATGGGGGACTTTGATTGGGATAGCATTGAATCTATATATTGCTTTTGGTAGGACTGTCATTTTAACAATGTTAATTATTCTAATCCATGAGCATGGGAGGTCCTTCCATCTCCTGGTGTCT
>NW_008398200.1:0-241 GCF_000622305.1 Nannospalax galili
TGCACGTCAGAGTGGGTAGGTGACATGACCATCTTTACGGCAGAGAGTGCAGGTGACAAGACCACCTGCACATCAGAGGGGGCAGATGACAAGACCATGTGAACGTCAAAGGGCACAGGAGACAGGACAGTCTGCACATCAGAGGGGAAGGTGACACGACCAACTGCCCATCAGAGGGGGCAGGGGACAACACCATCTTTATGGCAGAGAGGGCAGGTGACTCGACCATCTGCTCATCAGA
>NW_008398201.1:0-241 GCF_000622305.1 Nannospalax galili
GGGGACCTGAGAAGAAACTGAGTTGGTCTGGATGCAAAGGATCAGGAAGCAATGATGGTTCTCCTGAGCCTGAGGTGCCAAGACAAGGGATGGGACAGGTCCCAGGCTAGGAGGAGAGACAGGCAGAGGAGATGAGAGGGTGAATGAGGCTTGGGGAGTCAAGGCAGGGAGGGCATGTCTACTAGCCCGAGAGAGAGTCCTGAGGGTCATGCAGGCCCAGGGAATCAGAATTTTGTCTTCT
>NW_008398202.1:0-241 GCF_000622305.1 Nannospalax galili
AAATTGATAATACTTAGAAAACATGAATACTTCCTTAAAATCAGCAGCAAAGTCTCAATAACACAAGCTATGAAAGGTTTATGAGCTTGAATAGACAATATTTGAAAGAAGCCCAAGAGCAAAGAAGAAAATGTAAAAAGTATTGAATATTATAGATCCGTAAAGAGATAAGAAAATAATAAGAATGAAAACTGCACCACTGATATTAGTATAACTTGAAAAATATCAAGCATTTTTGGAT
>NW_008398203.1:0-241 GCF_000622305.1 Nannospalax galili
GTGCTCTTAACTGCTGAGCCATCTCTCTGACCATGATGAGCACATTTTTAAAATTCACAAACTTATCTACCTATCTACTCCATGCATGTTAAGAAGATAAGATAGTGTGTATATTTCCGTCTTGGACTATCATAACTTTTCTCTGAATGAAAATGTAAGGAGAAGCCAGGTGGGGTGCATGCTTTTAGTTCCAGCACTGGGGAGGCAGAAGCAGGCAGATCTCTGTGAGTTCAAGGCCAGC
>NW_008398204.1:0-241 GCF_000622305.1 Nannospalax galili
CAGGGTCTCCCTGTATCCCTAGCTTGTCTGGAACTCTCTATGTAGTCCAGGTTGGCTTTGATCTCACAGAGATCCACCTGTCTTTGTCTCCTGAGGGCTGGGATTAAAGGTATGCAAAAAAATTTTTCAGTTTTGTATGAGTGTGTCACCTGCACATATGTAGATGTCTACCATGTGTACATAAGGCCCACAGAAGGCAGAAGAGGGTGTCACATCCCCTGGAACTGGAGTTAGAGATGGT
>NW_008398205.1:0-241 GCF_000622305.1 Nannospalax galili
CCTGTATCAAACTTCTGCCTCCCAAGGCTCAGGGATCATTGCAGAAGAGGGCATGGAAAGATTGTAAAAGCCAGAGGTGATGGATGACCACAAAGAAACAGAGTTTTCCAGACACCTGGGCAGTTACTCAGATGAGCTCATAGTAATGATGACTATATAACAATGAATATATGTAGGACAAATCCTATGTAAACTCAAGCCATACTAAATTCTAGCATCAGAGTAGGGAAGTGGGTAAGAA
>NW_008398206.1:0-241 GCF_000622305.1 Nannospalax galili
GCCAAAATATCCCAAGTGCTGCTTAAGTCCTTATTTCCCTCAGGAACTACAATCTTCTCAGCACTGCTTTTTTCCAAGCCCCTACTAGACTGGCCTGTTAAGCTCCACTTATAGCAATCGAGGATTTTCGTCAGCCAAACTTCCAAAATGTTCCACAGTTTTCCAAAACCTCACATGTTCAGGTTCTTCGCAGTCAACACCCGACTCCTGGTACCAATTACTGTACTAATCACTTTTCTGT
>NW_008398207.1:0-241 GCF_000622305.1 Nannospalax galili
AAAAGTACTGACTGCTCTTGCAGAAGACCGGGGTTCAATTCTAGCATCCACGCTGTGACTAACAATAATCCGTAACTCCAGTTCCAGGAGAATTCAATGCTCTCTTCTGATCTGGGGGCATTGCATTACATGAGTGTACTTAGTTACATACAGACAATACACTCATACATATTAAAGAAATAAATTATATAGAGAGAAAAGAAAAGTTGTCCTCAGCTTTCCCAGAATATGCTCATAGAAA
>NW_008398208.1:0-241 GCF_000622305.1 Nannospalax galili
GATGGTTGTGGACATGAGAGGGACAAGAGCTTAGATTTAAATAGCAAATTGAAATTATAGAATTGAGAGATTGCATAGCCACTATAGATTCATAAATTGGTTGAGTCCCTATCATGGTTTGATATTGGGATATAGCAGCTCTGGAAATCTACATTTGTCCTCAGTCACAGAAGTGGCCTGAGTTCAAACAGACCTTTGAGGATCAATTATCAAAAAATCTAGCCAGACAGCCATTGGATGG
>NW_008398209.1:0-241 GCF_000622305.1 Nannospalax galili
GTTGAAAGTGGAAAGCTGCATGAACTCTGACCCTATTTGGTCAATTTAGATCCCAGTACCCTCTGAATATTTTCCTCCCCATTTTTTACTGTGTGTCACCTTCTATCAGGGACTAGAGGAGAAAACTGTAGAAAATATTCTCAATTAGCCTCAGACGAAGATCCCCAAGAAAGAAGACAAGAGAGACAGAATACAGAGACCAAGATGCCAAGCGCCCTGGTCTCTCCCTGTGTCTGGGAAC
>NW_008398210.1:0-241 GCF_000622305.1 Nannospalax galili
CCTGCCCCTCTGAAGTGCAGTTTGTCGTGTCACCTGCCCCTCCGACGTGCAAATGGTAGTGGCACCAGCCCCCTCTGACGTGTACATGGTCGTGTCACCTGTCCTCTTTGACGTACACATGGTCATGTCACCCACACTCACTGCCATAATGAAGGTCGTGTCACCTGCTCCCTCTGAGGTTCAGATTGTCGTGTCTCATGCCCCTCTGACTTGCAGATGGTCCTGTCACCTGCCCCTCTGA
>NW_008398211.1:0-241 GCF_000622305.1 Nannospalax galili
TTCATGTAGTTTCAGGAATACTTTTCTTTCTTTCACAATTTCCTCTTTTACCTATTCATCATTCAGGAGTGTGTTGTTTAATCACCGGGCACTTTCACTGTTGATTTTCAGCTTTATTGTGTTGTGTTCTGATAAAAATAAATAGAATTATTTCAATTTCTTTCTATTTGTTGAGGTTAATTTTGTGTCCCAGTACATGGTCATTCTTTAGAGAAAGTTCCATGGAGCACTGAATAGAAAG
>NW_008398212.1:0-241 GCF_000622305.1 Nannospalax galili
TTTCTGGGGCTTTGCTCAAACCAGCAATGGGATGGATTATCCTCAAGAGCCTGGGAGAACTTCACAATGAGGGAGACAGGGCTCCCAGGAGGACTGAAGGCACCGATATCAGGACCCACCTCTTCCTTGGGCCTCTTCCTTGAGCTATATGCCATGATTTTGTCCTCTTTTTTAAAAAACATTTTTTTGTTCTTTTTTAAAAAATATTTTATTATTTTTATTTTATGTGTATGAGTGTTAT
>NW_008398213.1:0-241 GCF_000622305.1 Nannospalax galili
TCTCTCTTTCCACCATGTAGATCCTGGGGGTTGAACTCAGGTTACATGCTGAGCTATCTCTTCAGAACTAAAATCAGTTTTAAATGTATTTCAGAGGACGTGTCAGCTATGTACTTGAAGAGTTGTTGAGAACTGTGCTGGTATCTTGTAGAGCCTTGCTGGTCCACTTAAAACACCTAACTTGCTCTATACCCCTCCCTCATTAGCTCACTACTCAGTCATACTTGGAAGTGTGGAGAGT
>NW_008398214.1:0-241 GCF_000622305.1 Nannospalax galili
GTATGGGCGGGGTCCTAAGGCAGGGGAAATTGCTGAAGAAGTGGAGGGAATGCTTAGCGCTGGTCCTCTCACACGTTCCTCCTTTTCCGATGGTCAGTCTTTGCCAGTAGCCTTCACATTTTTAATAAAAGGCGTATCCTCTACTTGCATTTCCAGGAAGTGGATCTGTCTTCCGGCTCCCAAACGTGGTGGAATTAACGTCCCTCTCTTCTCAATCACCCACCCTTCCCCACCTTCCTGC
>NW_008398215.1:0-241 GCF_000622305.1 Nannospalax galili
TACAGAAGAGAAGGTTATACAAATTACAAAAACCAGGATTAACTGGGGAAGGGATATGTACCAAAAGAGTGGCGGTCATCGACGTTCAGCTGGTACTTTGTCAAACAGTACTCGTGTCAAGGACCACGGAACCCTCAGAGCCACCATCTCCCCCTTTTTATTTTTAATTTAAAGGTTTCAAAGTGAAGACTAAGGGCATGAATACTTTCTCCTAGTTGTCTGATGATGACTGGAAGGGAAT
>NW_008398216.1:0-241 GCF_000622305.1 Nannospalax galili
TCTGGGACAGCTGGGGCTACAGGGAGACCCTGTCTCCAAAAAGACAAAAAAGAAGGATTAAGGAAAATGGAGAAGAATGGAGACAAGTCTGTGCACTGATGCTCAGACTATGATCGCTTCCTTTGTGTTTGACTCAAAGTCACCACATGGGTAATTGACAAGAATCAAGAAAAAAAAAATCACAAGCTAAGGATTAGTTTAGAGAGGCATGTTTATAGGAAACAAACTGCATGAGAGATTA
>NW_008398217.1:0-241 GCF_000622305.1 Nannospalax galili
CATATTGAGACATTGTGTTGGCACATTGGAGGAATGTAATGGCACATGGGGTGATACTGCTGGCACGTTGGAGCACTGTGATATCTTTTTGGAGCTTTGGGGTGTCACAATGGAACATTGTGATGTCATATTCTAACATTGTGTTGTCATTTTGGAGCATTGTGAAGTCACAATGAACTATTGTGCAGTCATATTTTAACATTGTGATGGGACATTGGAGCAATATAATGGTACATGGGGC
>NW_008398218.1:0-241 GCF_000622305.1 Nannospalax galili
GGCAGTAAAGGGTCAATGAGAGGAACATGTTTCTGATGCCTAAGTAAACTGCCATAGCAGGAAACTTTCTTTGAAACTCCTATGCTCATGCACACAGACAAATCTGCCTCCAGCCTTATTTGGTCTCTTTTTATGGTTTACAGTAGTGACTGCAGAGACTATTGGCAGCCCAAGATGTATAACACAAGTGATGGCTGTGGTGACAGACTAAAATAAACCACTTCTATTCTGCCATCTAAGA
>NW_008398219.1:0-241 GCF_000622305.1 Nannospalax galili
TAGGCAGGAGAACTGTTTCAGGACATTGGTCTGAGCAAAGGCTTCTTGGATCTGACCTCAAAAGCACAAAGAATGACAGCAAAAATTGGTAGATGAGGTTGCATGAAGCTTAGAAGGCAGGGTTCTGTTTGTTTTTAGCCAAAGAAGCAACTCACACAGTGAAGAGAGGACATGTGAGATGGGAGGAAACATTTGCAAACTATTGATCTGACAAGGTATTTGTTTTAGGATACACGACAAA
>NW_008398220.1:0-241 GCF_000622305.1 Nannospalax galili
TTAAAAAGTTGCAGACAGAACATAGGTAATGTCAGTATACTTTCAAGACAGCTGACCTCAAGTACATATGGATATCTGTCAGGAAAGATTGTAAAAATAAAGTAGGGAGTTATCAAATACAACTGAGAAAATTAAGATATTCTAATTTTAAAATTGCTTATTGGGGTATAACTTAGATATAGTGACGTATATAGGTCCTATTTGTATAGTCTAGGGAACCTTGACAAAGGCACTTACCTTT
>NW_008398221.1:0-241 GCF_000622305.1 Nannospalax galili
CACACACCATACACACCACACTCCATACACACACACCACACTCACATGCACTCACATACATACACACACACCACACACAGTCACACACCATACACACACACCACACTCACTACACACACACTCATACACTACACACACACTCATATACACTACACTCACACCATATACACACACCACACTCACATCACACTCACACACACCACACACATAATCACAAGCTACAGTCATGTACATACCACAC
>NW_008398222.1:0-241 GCF_000622305.1 Nannospalax galili
GTCTATCATAGCTTTGGAGAGCACTATACAAGCTGCTAAGGGAGAATATCAGTCGATAGTCCAACCCCAGAATCAAGGCCTAGTAACAAATCAATGACTAACACAGGAAAGGACATTGGTGCAGTAGGGGAATTTTTTTTCTTGAGGGCAATCAATGGCTACCTAACTGGACTTGAAGCCCACTTAGTGAGAGGAAACTCATGTGTGGTACTGTAAACATAGTCAAATACACAAGGCTGGA
>NW_008398223.1:0-241 GCF_000622305.1 Nannospalax galili
TTTTTTTTTTTACTTATAATATTTAATACAATGTAACTAACATACAAATGGCTATTATGCTGTTTCTTAGCAAACAATGAAAAGAGGAGTCAACACATATTAGAGGCAGACACTGGCTTTTCTGCGTATTTTCTGTCTGTGGTTGGCTGCAACCCAGGAAGTGGACTCTGAGAGAGTAACTTGAGTTGTAGACACAAACTAACACCCAGGTGTCACCATCTGTGGCTTCCATTAGATCCCT
>NW_008398224.1:0-241 GCF_000622305.1 Nannospalax galili
TTACTCCTAAATATATTGTTATAGAGCTATATTGAATAATTTATGGCTTATCATCTTAATACTTAAAATTTAATACAGGTATTCATTGATTTGACTATTATATCTGTATTTTTGTTTTTGACCTTTTAAATATAAAAAACCCCATCACCTATTTCCAAATTTCTGCCTGCTGTGCATTTTCCTTGTATTGCCACACTGATGTTTAGAAATGTGGTTATTCAGTATTCTTCACTTCTAAAGT
>NW_008398225.1:0-241 GCF_000622305.1 Nannospalax galili
ATGTTATGTGGGTGCTGGGAATTGAACTGCAGGAACAGTCAGTGCTCTTCGATGCTGAGCCATCTCTCCAGCCCCAAACTGATACTTTTTAAAAAACCATTCAAATGCAAGTCATGTTTAAAATGGTGTATAAAATGTGCACATCATCTGAGGACAGGTTAGATCAGGTAAATTTGATGATAAATAAACATTTTTTCCAGCAACAATGGATTATAAAAAGTGCTGCTGTAACAACACTTTC
>NW_008398226.1:0-241 GCF_000622305.1 Nannospalax galili
TGACCTGTGGCCATGTCTGTGGGGCATTTTCTTGATTGATGTGGGAGAGCCCAACCCACTGTTGAGGGTGCCATCCTTGCGCAGCTTGTCATGAGTTAAGAAAGCAGACTGAGCACAGGCCAAAGGAGCAAGCCAGTAAGCAGCACTCCTCCACGGTCTGTGCTTCAGTTCCTGCCTTGGCTTCCTCCACACGGTGGGCTATAAGCTGAAGACAAAATCCTTTCTCTCCCCACTGGGTTTT
>NW_008398227.1:0-241 GCF_000622305.1 Nannospalax galili
CAGAACCCAGTGACCCCCTGGAGCTCCAGGTCTCAGGTGAGGAAGCCCCAGCCTCGCCCTAGAATGACACTGGAACTTATGGCTTCTGAGACCTTCAACAGAGTGTGGGAACTGTGAAACCTAAGATACATAAGCCAAGGGGAGACAGAGAGAGTGAAGGCTGGGACTTCCAGGACGGAGATGGATCTTCCAAAGGGCTCCAGGGTCCTTCTGCTACCCAGGGTCAGCCTGAGAGTCATCT
>NW_008398228.1:0-241 GCF_000622305.1 Nannospalax galili
ACTAGGGCATTGTGATGACACATTTGGGCATTGTGATGGCACATTGAGCATTTTGTTGACACATTGCTGCCCCGAGATCAGACGTTGCTGCACTCTTATGGCACACTGAGTTGCCAAAATGGAGCATTTTGAAGATATATTGGAGCATTGTTATTTTACATTGGAGGACTGTAATGTCTCCCTGACCATTGTGACGTCACATTGGAGCACTGTGATGACATATTGGTGCATTGTAATGGCA
>NW_008398229.1:0-241 GCF_000622305.1 Nannospalax galili
GAATCTGCTTTGCGTGTTTCTCGTCTAGAGATTCCTCACCTCACACCAGTGCTGTTTTTGAATCCCCAGAGAACGTGCAGACTGTCTGGAGTGGATTATCCCTATCCAAGCAACATCAGCTCTCCTTCGCCAGGCTGTGATTTCTGTTGGTCTTCATCCCAGATGAGACTTGGAATAGGATAAATAACTACTTGAGTTTCTTTCTCATGGCAGTTTTCAGAGCATTATCAAAATAATTCCG
>NW_008398230.1:0-241 GCF_000622305.1 Nannospalax galili
ATTATGTATCAGTCAATCTGGAGGTTGAATTTCTAGGTAAGTAAATAATCAATCTATCATGCTTAACTAATCAGACCGCAATAAAAGTTCTGTCTGTAGAGAGAGACTTGGCTCAGCTTGACTGGCTGGTGATATTCTACGGATACTGTCATCCATCAAAACTGAGAAGGTAGGAAGGAAATGGAAGCTTCCCATTCAGAGCCCTTTGTGTCCTTGTCTTATAGTCAACCCTAACTAAAGG
>NW_008398231.1:0-241 GCF_000622305.1 Nannospalax galili
TTCACTATCTTCCTGGTGGATGTGCTACTAACTATCCAGGTGAGGTTTTGGGGTCCACAGGGGGAGTTAGCTAGGGCAGGCCCTGTGAGAAAACATAAAAAGGCAACAAGGGTTAGGGTGTAGCAGTGATCTTTAGCTTGAGAGGATTGTCTTTTACCTGAGTGACCTTCCATCTCTTGTCCAGTTCATCAGGTTTGCTGTTTGGCACCAATTTCAGGTGTGAATGATGTATCCAGGTCTT
>NW_008398232.1:0-241 GCF_000622305.1 Nannospalax galili
TAAGGTTGTACATAAATTATATGGTCTTCAGAATGCATCTAGGAAAATATACCTAATTTTCTGGGAGGTTCTCTTTTGAGTCAGTCATAAAGCCCTCTCTACAAATTGACATAGTTCACTAGATGCACTCCAAAAGAATGTAATTTAGGCACAGCTTTAAGATGTAGGTGCAACACTTCTGGAGTTACAAACCTCCATTCCATGAATTATATGAACATGTTTATTGCCAAAGCGAAAGGCA
>NW_008398233.1:0-241 GCF_000622305.1 Nannospalax galili
TGGGACCATAGTCAGGCCTTCAGAGGACTACAGACTCAACCAACAGCTGGATTGAAACTTCAGGAGGCATTCTGAGCCACAACTATTACTAGAGAACGGTACATAAACCTGGCTGTGTTCCAAACTTGGGCCTATGTGAAAAAATCAAGTATTTCATTAAATTTTAAAAAATTTTTCTCTGAGAAACTCAATGTATTTTGATCATATTCTCCCAACTCTTCCCTTAACTATTCCGAAATCA
>NW_008398234.1:0-241 GCF_000622305.1 Nannospalax galili
ATCTTGAACTCTTTTCTGGTCCAAAAAGCCCTTGTAATGTAAACTATTGTCTTGTGTGACATTGAGAATTGGGCTAATTTTCTTGCTCTTTTTAAAATTTATTTTCATTTTATGTATATGAGTGTTGTGACAGAATTTTATGTTGTACCACATGTGTGCCTGGTGCCTGAAGAGGCCCAAAGATAGCATTGGATCCCCTGGAACTGGAGTTACAGGTGGCTGTTAGCCGCCATGTGGGTGC
>NW_008398235.1:0-241 GCF_000622305.1 Nannospalax galili
TTTTTTTTTTGAGACAAGGTCTCATGTATCCCAGGTAGACCTCAAATTCATTATATAGTGGAAGATGGTCTTGAACTCATGATCCTCCTGTCTCTGTCTCCCAAGTGCACAACAATATGGCTAAATACCTGCCTATTGCTGTTGTTTTTGTTTGCTTTAACACAGGGTCTCACTAATATAGCCCTGGCTGACCTGGAACTTGCTATATAGACCAGGCTGGCCTGCAACTCACAGAAATCCT
>NW_008398236.1:0-241 GCF_000622305.1 Nannospalax galili
GAGTGCCTGCTTGACTAGGCTCCCTGTTGTGTCTGATTTTCCCCGGTACTGGGGATGGCATGGGGTGGTGAATGGTGTTCTTACTAATCCCCAAAAATCACTGCACAGGGGGCACTGGCTTGAATGCCCTGCAACATTGCTCCACTGTGACAAATCTATCACACTCTGTGCCACTGTACTGCTTCATTACGTCATCACTGTGTTTCAATATGACTTCATATTGTTCCATAGTGAGTTCACA
>NW_008398237.1:0-241 GCF_000622305.1 Nannospalax galili
TTTCATTATTTCATCTTTCTTTACTGCTGTATAGAACTCCATTGTGTAAATGTACCACATTTTCGTTAACCACCCATCAGCTGACGGACACTTAGGTTGCTTCCATCTCTTAACTATTGTGAAAACAACAGCAACAAACATGGTTGTATGAGTGTCCCTACAATAGGATGAGTCCTTTGGGTATGTGCCGAGGAGTGGTATAACCAGGTCATATGGTAGGTTCATTTTCAGTTTTTAAAGA
>NW_008398238.1:0-241 GCF_000622305.1 Nannospalax galili
AAGAAGAGAAAATTTCAGATTTGCCACAATTTTACAACAGATGATTGCTTTGGTGATTTGCAGAGATTAGATCAGACAGCTAAGACATGGGAAATTTCCTTCTAAAGCATTTGATTGCCATGCTTTAAATTAAACAGGTCTGTGGGGCTGGAGAGATGGCTTACTGGTTAAGAGCACTGACTGTTCTTGCAGAGGACCCAGGTTCCAATCCCAACACTCACATGGGGGCTAACTAGCAACT
>NW_008398239.1:0-241 GCF_000622305.1 Nannospalax galili
CCTGGAAAACCATTCTAGAAGGACAGGCTCTGTTCAGGGAACTGGGCATGAAGGAACCTGTATTTGCTGCCCAGTTCATGGACTCAGAGGATTGTGTTTACACTCAAGAAAGAAACTGATTCAGCAAGGCCCACGAGACTGGTATGGACCTTTGGTGGCCCTGCTAAGCCCCATGGTGGGTCATGACCTCTATGAGGCTGGTGAGGCTCTGGCAGATTCAAAAGATTTAGAGAAACATGTA
>NW_008398240.1:0-241 GCF_000622305.1 Nannospalax galili
CCTCCTGGCTAAGCAGAAGAGGCTCCAGCCACTCATGGATTATGGAAGGAAGAATATGTCAAGTTCCTGCCTCTGACCCTCTGCTAAAGGTGGCAGGCAACACCCCTTGGTCAGCTGACTGGGAAACCAGAAGTGAGAAAAGACAGATGTGGTGGTGACTAGTGGGACCCACTGGTGTCAGTGCCTGACTTGGAGATCCAGCACAGCCTCCCAAGCCCATCGCACTCTACAGTTAGCAGTG
>NW_008398241.1:0-241 GCF_000622305.1 Nannospalax galili
TTACCAAAGACATGGCTCTGCTAGCTTGTGACCTTTGCTTTAGGTCACTTTTCTCACCCCTTCCATATTACTGCCCAATTAGATTATTGCTCTAAATTATACCTGGGCCCCGGTCTGATTGATGGACTCCTCCTTTTTTAGTAAGGTATGGGAGCATGTTTCTAGAGCTTGTTCTAGCTTTTGTTCTCCGCAGGTGTCTCTGCTCGGTTATCAGAAGACAAAGACAGATGAAGAAAGTCCT
>NW_008398242.1:0-241 GCF_000622305.1 Nannospalax galili
TAAGGATGTTGAGCACTTTTTAAGGTGCTTCTAAGCCATTTTTATTTCTTCGTTTGAAAAATCTACGTTTATCGCCCATGTTTTTATTGGGTCATTTTCTTCTTTTTTTGAGTTCTTGTATATTCTGGATATTAATCCTCTGTCAGATGTGTAGCTGGTAAAGAATTTCTCTCACTCAGTGGGTTTTGTCTCCCTTCCTTGGTTGTTTCTTTTGCTGTACAGAAACTTTGTAATTTAATGA
>NW_008398243.1:0-241 GCF_000622305.1 Nannospalax galili
CAATGTCATAAAGCTATGAAGAGCCAAGATTAAGGATTTGAACAAAGATGTATGTGACAGCATAAGCATTTAGTCACTGTCATAGTCCCAAGAATAGAAACATGGCACTGTTGAGATAATGAGGGTCCACACATAACTTTGACGTCGTGAAGTCCTATGTGCAAATAGATGTTCATTTAGCTTAAGGAGTATTCTGCTATGAGCTGCCTGACATAAGAGGAGATAAGACGTGAGGGGAGAA
>NW_008398244.1:0-241 GCF_000622305.1 Nannospalax galili
AAAGAATGAAACAGTGTTTGCGAACGAATTACACAATTTTACTAAAATACATTTGGAGGAATTTAGTTTATATTGTTTATTACTCAAGAAACCAAAGCTATATTTTTTTCTGGGTCATATAACCTAAAGATAAGGAAATGTTCATTCTTCACTTGGACGGTGTTTTACAGAAGAGGCTTTTCTTTATCTCAGCACATCAAGGGTCTCCACAATAATCACTGTTATTTTAGGATGTTTAATA
>NW_008398245.1:0-241 GCF_000622305.1 Nannospalax galili
ATCATCTAATAAATGAAGTGATTAACAAGGCTGTAAACATGGGCCTGAAACCGTATTCCTGAAAATATGTCATTTCTTATCAATCTTACCACTGCTCAGACCTGTCATCTACTGAACTATCAGATGTCACTTTCCTGAAGCCCTAGCTGGCAGTGTTTTTCATTAGAGTGTATCTTCTGACCTGATTTGTATTAAGTATATTTTTATTATAGAAGTAGAAAGTTTCCATCTAAGTAGTCCT
>NW_008398246.1:0-241 GCF_000622305.1 Nannospalax galili
AGAGAGGGCAGGTGAAATGAGCATGTGCACATCAGAGAGGGCAGGTGAAATGACCATCTGAACATCACACGGGGCAAGTGACGCGAAAATCTGCACGTCAGAAATGGACATGTGACACAACCATGGGCACGTCAGGAAGGGCAGGTGACACGACCATATGCAAATCAGAGGGAGCTGCTGACATGACCATCAGCACATCAGAGTGGTCAGGTGACATGACCATTAGCACGTCAGAGGGGCA
>NW_008398247.1:0-241 GCF_000622305.1 Nannospalax galili
TAACTCCAGTTCCAGGGAATCGGACACCCTCTTTTGTCCTCCACAGTCACTGCACGACACAGGTGCCCTTACATATGTGCAGGCATAACACTCATATACATAAAAAATAAATAAATAAACCAGCCGGGCCATGGTGGTACATGCCTTTAATACCAGCACTTGAGAGGCAGAGGCAGGCGATCTATTCAAATTCAAGGCCAGCCTGGTCTACATAGTGAGTTCCAGGCAGCTGGGGCTACAG
>NW_008398248.1:0-241 GCF_000622305.1 Nannospalax galili
GTGAATATGCCTTCACAAGGTTACACTATGATTTCACAATGTTCCAATGTGGCATCAGAATGCTCCCTTGTGATATCACGATGTTCCAATATTTGAGCATTATAGCCCCATGAACAATTATGTTGCTCCAATGTGCCATCACAATGTTACAAAATGACTGCACAATGTTCCAATGTGACACAAAATGATGGAATCTGACATCACAATGCTCCAATGTGCCAACAATATTGCTCCAGGTGCA
>NW_008398249.1:0-241 GCF_000622305.1 Nannospalax galili
CTGAGCGGGGAGGGTGGGTGGGGGTCTCCAGCTGCAGGGCTCGCTGGAGCCTGGGCTGGGGTTGGGGAGACCAGAAGCAACGGCAGGGGCTGCTGACGGTCTGAATGTTGACTTCCCGCTTCTGGTCACAGCTGTACGTTTTACAGGTGTTTGACAACGCGGGAGACCAAAATGAGAGACAACACGGTCATCAAGACTCCAGCAGAGCCCAGCATCAGCGCTCCCTCCAGTTCTGTAGCAC
>NW_008398250.1:0-241 GCF_000622305.1 Nannospalax galili
AGTAAAGAAAACAAAAGTATGGGCGTTCCATCAGTAACGTGCTTGCTATGCACAAATGAGGGTCCGAGTTGCAGTTCCAGCCCCACCCCACGTGTGGTGGTGCATGGTTGTAGTCACAGTGCTGGGGAGGCAGAGATGGGAGGGCCCCTGGGGCTCCCTGCTCTAATGACCTTCCGGAATCAGCCAGCCTTAGGTCCCAGGGAGATACCCTGTCTCAAAAAACAGGATGAGTAGCTCCTGA
>NW_008398251.1:0-241 GCF_000622305.1 Nannospalax galili
CCATCACAATGCTGAATTTCCCCTCACAAGGCCCAATGTGTCATCACAATGCACAATATGCCATCACATTGCCCGAATGTGTCATCACAACGCTCCAATGTGACAACATAGTGCTCCAATATTTCATCACCATGCTCAGTGTGCTTTAACAATGCCACAATGTGTTAGCACAATGCTACACTGGAATATCACAATGCTCTAATGTGTCATCACAATGCTCCAAATTGACATCACAGTGCTC
>NW_008398252.1:0-241 GCF_000622305.1 Nannospalax galili
CGTTGCTTGGTGATAACGTTCTCTCAACAGTCACAGCGTTGACAGAAACTGAACCAGCACGCATCTTTCTGTAGTTTTCGCTGCTGTTGTGGTTGGAAGGCCGTAGATAACATAGTATAAGTGCTTATTCTGGGCTTGGGAGGGGGTATATTGGCATAGTTCTTATATTTGTTCGGGTAGCGGGTAAGCATTGGTGGGAGGGATGGGGTCTGTGAGACAGACAGCAGCGAGATTAGCAGCA
>NW_008398253.1:0-241 GCF_000622305.1 Nannospalax galili
TGGGTTTTTCATAGGGGCCACTGAGGAAGCTATCCCCATCAACTGGAAAACGGAGGAACCGGTATGGGTTCCTCAGTGGCCTTTGCCCTCCGATAAGCTTAAAGCAGCAGAGCAGTTGGTACAGGAACAACTTACTCTGGGGCACCTAGAGTGCTCCCAATCTCCATGGAATACACCCATCTTTGTAATCAAGAAAAAATCAGGGAAATGGAGGTTGTTGCATGACCTCAGGGCTATCAAT
>NW_008398254.1:0-241 GCF_000622305.1 Nannospalax galili
CATCACTACATGAGTGCACTTACATATATGCAGGCAATATACTCATAGATGTAAAATTTAAAAATAATTTTTAAAATCTGTTGTAAAAGTCAGTCTATGTAAAAATATCGTTCTTTTTGTTTGTTTGCTTTGTTTTGTTTTTTGACACAGGGTTTCCTGTAGCCCCAGCTCGACTGGGTCTCTCTATACCGACAAAACTGGCTTTAAACTCCCAGAGATCTGCATGTCTCTGCCTCCCAAG
>NW_008398255.1:0-241 GCF_000622305.1 Nannospalax galili
ACTTGCCCGGTACACACCTAGTAAAGATCTTGAGTTGTGGATACTCCCTGGCGAGACTTTGATGATGTCTGTCCTTACACAGGATGGAAAGCCCCTTCAATGGGCACAGGCCTCTCTAGAAGGTGTGCCACGGGTTTATACACCCATGGATCAGTTAGTTGACTTGATTGAAAAGGGGTGTGACGTGGCCCTGAGACATTATGGCATAGACCCTCTTAAAATTGTTATCCCTTATCGGCTT
>NW_008398256.1:0-241 GCF_000622305.1 Nannospalax galili
CTACCACCAATGAGAACACATTTAAATAACTAGAAATTTCAAACAATTTCAGCTCCTTTAAAGAAAGCTGTTATCAACATTACATCCAATCAGACAAATTTTTTTAGATACACCAAGTACTAAGTCAGAAACCACGAGAACAAGAGTCATATAGTAAATCAGGTAAGGCATAAAAGAAATTGCACTTTGTAGTATCTATGACCACAGATTTTTAACTATACGACATCATTTTATTCAATTA
>NW_008398257.1:0-241 GCF_000622305.1 Nannospalax galili
GTGGTGGCCATTGTGGGAATGTACCGCACCGGAAAATCATACCTGATGAACTGCCTGGCGGGGCAGAACCACGGTGAGTGCTGTGGATAGGGGTCCTTCCCTTGATCCTTCCTTCTGCTATAGTGACATCATGGGAGACTCCAACCTCTCTCAGGAAACAAAGCTCATTCTTCAGTCTGAGTTATTTACTTTACGGGAATCTCTTCCCCTTTTTATGCTCTTTCTCTTGTTAGGACCTCTC
>NW_008398258.1:0-241 GCF_000622305.1 Nannospalax galili
ACTGCCACATAGAGAAAACTGTCAGCAAATCAGCCAGCTTTTCAAATAATGGTTTCCCACCAGATTTTCCTTAAACAGCAGCTCTTTCTATCTCCCTCACTTCCAGTTCCAAGTAAAAGTCAGACTCACGCACATTGGAGGATGGATGCTGGTACAGGTGATTGTCTCCCAGAAGGACGCGGTCAATGTAGCCAGCAGCTCCCCCGGTGCAGTGTGGGTACATCCCCAAGTCCCCAATACC
>NW_008398259.1:0-241 GCF_000622305.1 Nannospalax galili
GTGAAGGCACATTGAAGCAATATAATGGCACATTGGGCCATAATGTTGGCATACTGGAACATTGTGATTTCACTTTGGGAATTGTGATATCACAATGAACACTGTGAAGAAACACTGGAACATTTGGATGTCACATCGTGGGGTTTAGAGCCAACAATGATCACTGTGTTTGCATATTGAGCATGTTCAGCTACAAAATGGATCTTTGTACTGACACAATGGGGCATTGTGATGGCACAAT
>NW_008398260.1:0-241 GCF_000622305.1 Nannospalax galili
ATGACCTGCCTTGTCTCAACTCAGTCCCACAAACTATATCACTCAAGGCCCAGGAGCCAGATGAAACAGTATCAAATACTGCACTGGAATAGAATTAAAGGGTAGACCAGTATCTGACATTTCATTTGACAGTTAAACATTTGTTCTGAAGTTCTTGAACTTCTGGTCATCCTGCTTCCACCTTCTGAGTGCTGGGATTATAGGTGTGGTCCATCACCCAGTTTAGGTGGTGCTGGGTATC
>NW_008398261.1:0-241 GCF_000622305.1 Nannospalax galili
GCAAAATGCTTTTAAAATTTAAGTGACAATGCACTTTTTTACTTTATACATATACCAGAATTGACAAATAAGTAGACATCATTATTTGTTAAAATGATTAAGTTTCTCCTTGTCTTTTGTTTGATTGATTGGTTGGGTGATTGTTGGGTTTTATTTTATAGTTTTGTGTCTCAAAGTAGTCCAGGCTAGCCTTGGACTCTTGATCTTCCTACCTCTACGTCCCAAAATGTTAGGATTCAAA
>NW_008398262.1:0-241 GCF_000622305.1 Nannospalax galili
GCAAGCTTTACCCACCAAGCCATCTCACTGGCCCACCATGTTATGATTTTTGTTTAACTTACCTATTAGTATTGAAACTTGGTTTATTTTCAGATTTGTGTTACAAACTGTGAGAGATCCCTCTCCGTCGTATCCTGTCTAACCATAGACTCTGCAATCCCCACATAGCCCTTTCTGAGCCCTTTTCTCTGCTGACTCTTACTACTGGCAACTTGCTTGCTATCAAAAATGGTCCACACCG
>NW_008398263.1:0-241 GCF_000622305.1 Nannospalax galili
GCACATGGGATGATAATGTTGGCACATTGGAGCACTGTGATATCTTTTTGGGCATTGTGATGTCACAGTGGAACATTTTGAAGTCGTATTATAGCACTATGATGGCATCTTGAGCTTTGTGATGCTGCACTGAAGCATTGTAAAGTCACATTGGAGTATTGTGATGTCACAATGGAATATTTTGAAGTCATATTGTAACATTGTTTCACATATTGGAGCAATTTAATGGCACATGGGACGA
>NW_008398264.1:0-241 GCF_000622305.1 Nannospalax galili
CAGCAGGATGAAGCACAGGAGAGGATGTGCTGGCAGCTGCATAGCAGTGTGAGAAGGCTCAGGCTGCTGGACCAGAGATGTCCAGTGGTTGGAGGGAGCACAGGCAGCTAGGCTGCCTCAGTAAGAGAGAGCACAGTGTTAGAAGGGAGTTCAAGCAGCTGCCCCTTGCCCCCAGGCAGGAGAGAGCACAGAGGCAGAAGTGAGCACAGGCAGCTGGGCTGCAGAGGGAGGGGGTTCTTCT
>NW_008398265.1:0-241 GCF_000622305.1 Nannospalax galili
GCACATGAAACATTACAATACCAAATAGGAGTATTTTGATGACTCATTGGGCCATTATATTTTCACACTGAGCATTATGATGACACATTAGGGCCCTTGTGAGGAGACATTTAGCATTGTGGTGACACATCTGAGCATTGTGATGAGACACTGGAGCATTGTCATGCCACATTGCAGAATTGTGAGGGGTCACTGAGCACCGTGTTTGCATATTGAGCATGGTGAGGACAGAATGGATCAT
>NW_008398266.1:0-241 GCF_000622305.1 Nannospalax galili
TGATGAATAAGTTCTTTGGATGATGTATGATGTGAGAAGTCTATCTCTAGATTCATAATTGAAATAGGGGAAAGGGAACATTACAGTAGGAAGGGTTATGTGGGGGTAATGAAAGGGGAAGCAGAGGAAGGAGTGTAGGACGGGATAAGGAACAGTAAATGCCTTTAGAAAAAGACGTGGAAACCTACCAGTTTATTTTCATTATAAAAAGAAATTATTGTGAGTTATCTAATAGTAATAA
>NW_008398267.1:0-241 GCF_000622305.1 Nannospalax galili
CACTACATCCAGTTAGTGCTGCTTCTACGTGCCCGAGTTTGGAACTATCCACAGGAACATGGGAAACTTACCAATGGCTACACAATCAAAAAAGAATGATTCTACTTCCCCCATCTGCCACTTGCTCCACAGTAAGGAATGGGGCCTGGAGAGCACCTCCCTCATCTATGGTAGGGTTTTGGCTGGCTTGATCTTGTGCAGGTCTTGTGCAGGTAACCAGAGCTGTTGTGAGTTCATGAGC
>NW_008398268.1:0-241 GCF_000622305.1 Nannospalax galili
AGATTCCAGGTTGTAGGTTGAATGGAGAAGCACCCTAGGGTTATGTTCAGAGATTTCCAGTGTATTGGTTACTTTTCTGTTGCTGTGATAAAATGTCATGACCAAGACAACTTACAGAAGGAAAAGTTTAATTGGCTTATAGTTCCAGAGGTATACGTGTCTATAGGGGAGGTGTGGCAGCAGAGGGGGCCAGAACAGAAAGCTGAGTGCTCACATCTTCAAGCAGGCACAGGAAGCAGAG
>NW_008398269.1:0-241 GCF_000622305.1 Nannospalax galili
GTCATGTCACCTGCCGCCTCTGACATGCAGATGATCGTGCCACCTGCACCCTGTGACGTACGTGCAGATTCTCGTGTCACCTAACCCTCTGACTTGCAGATGGTACTGTCACCTGCCATCTTGGTTGTGCACCTGGTCCTGTCACCCACCTTCTCTGATGTGCACATTGTTGTGTCACCTGCCCTCTTCATCGTGCAAATGGTTGTGTCACCTGCCCTCTCTTCCATAAAGACGGTCATTT
>NW_008398270.1:0-241 GCF_000622305.1 Nannospalax galili
AATTTGGATATAGATTCATGGATGAAACATGTATGTTCTATAATGTGGCCATGGAAATTGCTGTGGTTCCAGCAATGCCCAGAACCTTGTCAGAAATGAAGATCCTCAGAACCTTCCCCAGGCATCTTGAATCAGAGGTTCTGCAAGTAGAGCCAAGCAATGTGAGCTTTCTGATCTCTCTGGAGCTTGGGAAGCACTACATTCAAGTACTCAGTATAGATTGTGGGTGGCTTATTCTCAG
>NW_008398271.1:0-241 GCF_000622305.1 Nannospalax galili
AGGTTGGCTTGGGCTACAAAGCAAGAACTTGTCTCAAAACAAGAATAAAGAAGAAAGAGTGATGTTTACTTTCTTTGTTTTGCTTTGAAATAGGGTTTGGCTATGTAGCCCAGGCTGGCTTAGAACTCACTGTGCAGCTAGCTGCAAACTCACAACACAATCTTCCAGCTTCTGCCTACCTGAATACTGGGATTATAGACATGCACTACCACATTATTATTATTATTATTATTATTATTAT
>NW_008398272.1:0-241 GCF_000622305.1 Nannospalax galili
AACAACTGTCTGTAACTCCAGTTCCAGGGGATCCAACGGCCTCTTCTGTCCACAGTGGGAATTGCACGACATGGGTGCACTTACCTACATGCAGGCAATATTTCCATACACATAAAATAAAATTAAAAAAATAAAGAAAAATTAAAAAAACAAACAAACAAACAAAAAAACAAATGAACCTACTATTTGGCCCAGTTATACCACTCCTTGGCAGATACCCAAAGAACTCATCCTATTGCAG
>NW_008398273.1:0-241 GCF_000622305.1 Nannospalax galili
TAGGGGTAGGGGTAGGGGTAGGAGTAGGGTTAGGGGATGGGGTTGGGGTTAGAGTTTAGGGATTAGGGGTTAGTGTTAGGGTTAGGGTTAGAGGTTAGGGTTTGGGTCAGGGGTTAGGGGTTAGGGTTAGGGTTAGGGGTTAGGGTTAGGGTTTTAGCGTTAGGGCTAGGGTTAAGGTTAGGGGTTAGGGTTAGGGGTTAGGGTTAGATTTAGGGGTTAGGGGTCAGGGGTTTGGGGTTAG
>NW_008398274.1:0-241 GCF_000622305.1 Nannospalax galili
CATCCCCACATCCCTACCATCTCACTTCCTGTCATATAATATTTTTGAAGGCTTAGCAAGTTTAATTTGTATTCCCTAAAGGCCGTTATGTGTACATTCATCCCCTGGAACCTGATACACCCACCCAGCTTCATACCCTTCAAAAAAACTGACTCTTTTCTATCTGAGCAGCTATAAATTGTCAGTTGTTCCTCAGCTATACCTGGCAATTTTGTCCACTTCTTCCCTGTGTTCTGGGGTT
>NW_008398275.1:0-241 GCF_000622305.1 Nannospalax galili
TTAAAAGTTCACAGTCTCTTTAAAAAGTCTCTTAGCTGTGGGCTCCTGTAACACCCAAAACAAGTTATATACTGCCTTATTTCAAAAGGGAAAACTGGCCAGCAATGTGGTTCACTGTTGGGTATCTGGGATTCACTCAAGATCTTCTGAGCTCCAAAGGGTTTGGGCATTTCCTCTTCTCTGGCTTCATTATCCACAACACACATAGCTTGTCTCATAGGGTTTAGGCTGGCTACACTGT
>NW_008398276.1:0-241 GCF_000622305.1 Nannospalax galili
AATTAAGCACCGAAGAGCAGACTGTTCAGTAAAATCACATTAACTCTAAAAGGGATATCCAAAGCAAGAGATACTCAGATTGCAATAGAAAAATAAGAGGCTTGAAAAGACAGGGAAAAACCAATACTTTGTAAAGTTATAGCTCTTTAATTACTGAATTCAGGATACTGAAATGGATTGAATGCCAAATAATTCGATCTCAACTTTTCAATGGTATCTATCACCTCAGAGGAAACAAGGA
>NW_008398277.1:0-241 GCF_000622305.1 Nannospalax galili
AGAGAATCATATGTTATCTTTCCTATAGGACATAGTACCTGATTAGGTTCAGGTAGCTGGAGGGAAGGAGGGTAGAGGAAAGCACAAGGATTCTTTGCTCATGAGGGTGTTGAGATCCTTGGAGTTTTAACACAAGACGGAGCTGTAGAGAGCAGGTAGCAGACACGTGGGAATTGGTACTCAGTGTCCAGTTGGTAAGGTGTCTGGGACTGCAGTGAGAGCTGTATATCCTAGAAGAGCC
>NW_008398278.1:0-241 GCF_000622305.1 Nannospalax galili
ATCCCAGGCCGCCCATGGACCAGATGGGACGGCGCCCCCAAGCCACCTTCCTTGAACCGGGCCTTCCCAGCCATCCCAGAGCCGGTTGTGATGCACAACAAATGGTGGGTTCATTTTTTTTGAAATGCGCCCCATGGCTGCCGCCGGTTTCTGTCCAGGGGGGCCGTCTGGCGCCCGGCTTTTGTGGGTACCCCTGACTCGCACACACCTTAGTTCAAGGTGGGTCGGGTGGGCGCTTTCA
>NW_008398279.1:0-241 GCF_000622305.1 Nannospalax galili
CATGCACATGGTCGTGTCACCTGCTCCCTCTGACGTGCAGATGATCGTGTCTCCAGCCCCCTGTAACGTGCAGATGGTCTTGTCACCTGCCCCCTGTACCATAAAGATGGTCGTGTTCCCTGCCCACTCTGTCGTGCACATTATCGTGTCATCTGACCCCTCTGACATGCAGATGGTCGAGTCACCTGCTGTCTCTGTCGTGCACATGGTCGTGACACCTGCCCTTTTTGACATGCACATG
>NW_008398280.1:0-241 GCF_000622305.1 Nannospalax galili
CCCCCCATTCCCTCCATGTTCCCAGGCTACCTCTGAGGCCTTACCTAGCTTAGGTCCTAAAGTAACTTCTTACCAACAACTGTTCCCAGGCAGAGTTGAGGTCAGCCTTTGCTAAACACTGAAGACTAGTTAAGCCAACCTAGCTTCCTGTGTCCTTTCAGCCCGGCTGAATCATCCTGGGAGAAATGAGAATAGGGAAGTGGGGGCACAGGCCAGAGGGGTAGTAGGCTTAGTGGTGGCC
>NW_008398281.1:0-241 GCF_000622305.1 Nannospalax galili
CTCCAGGACTTGAGGGAGATCAATAAAAAAATGGCCCCTATGGGCACCCCCAGAGGGGAATGCCCTGGATCCCCGCTATCCCTGCCTCATTCGCCCTAGCCACCATAGATATTAAGGACTGTTTTTTTCTCAATCCCTCTACACCCAAAAAACACAGAAAAATTTGCCTTCTCAGTGCCCTCATTAAATGTCAGAGGGCCAGACTTGAGGTTTGAATGGTCCGTTTTGCCACAGGGCATGG
>NW_008398282.1:0-241 GCF_000622305.1 Nannospalax galili
CTGCCCCCTCTGACGAGCAGAAGTTCGTGTGTCCTGCCCCCTCTGACGTGCAGATGGTCGTGTAACCTGCAACTCTGCCGTACAGAAGGTAATGTCACCTGCCCCCTCTGACGTGCACATGGCCGTGTAACCTGCCCTCTTAGTTGTGCACATGGTCGTGTCACATGCCTTCTCTGACAGGCACATGGTCGTGTCACCTGCCCCCTCTGACGTGCAGATAATAGTGTCACCTGCCTTCTCT
>NW_008398283.1:0-242 GCF_000622305.1 Nannospalax galili
AAAGGTGGCTAAGTATGGCTAGAAATTTAAAACAGTAATCTGTATAAGATTATCCAAACATGAAAAGTTTAAAAAGTAATAGGCTTCTAACCGTACCAAAAGTTAGAACTGAATGTTGGAATATTCCTATGTTTAAATAACATTTAATCAATAAAGACAACTCCATGAAGAAACAGCACTAGCAATCTTACACTACCTTTTAATTTGGGTGTAAAATTTAAAAAGCAGGACTTATTCCAGTT
>NW_008398284.1:0-242 GCF_000622305.1 Nannospalax galili
AAAAAAATCCACAAATCTAAGAGCTGGTTCTTTGAAAAGAAAAAAAGAAATAGACAGACCCTTAGTCTAATTAACCAAAAGAAAGAGCAAATCTAAATCAACAAAGCCAGAGATGAAAGGGGAACATCATAAAAGATACCAAAAGATCCAGAATGTTATAAGGGAATACTTTAAAAACCTATACCCTTTTAAAATGTGAAAACCTAAAAGAAATGGATGAATATCTAAATTCATGGGAACCA
>NW_008398285.1:0-241 GCF_000622305.1 Nannospalax galili
ATGCAGGGATGGTTGAATATACACAAGTCAATAAATGTCATTAATCATATACATGGATTCAAAGACAAAAACACATCATCATCTCATAGATGCAGAAAAAGGTTTTGACAAAATTCAGCATGCATTCATGATAAAAGCTCTGAAAGATATTGGACTGGAGGGAACATACCTCAACATAATTAAAGCCACCTAGAGCAAACCCACAGCCAACATCATTCTAAATGGAGAAAAACTGGAAGCA
>NW_008398286.1:0-242 GCF_000622305.1 Nannospalax galili
CTTGGTAGAAAAACAGAGAGGCAAGGGGTTTGGGAAGGAGCAACAAGGTACCGACTGACTGAGTTCAGTAGAAAGGATTGGGATCTTCACGTGTCCCTCTGGGTTCCAGGCTGGCTTGAGCACGCTGCATGACATCGGGCCTGAGATCCACTGGGCCATCTCTGGAGATCTGACTGCTGAGGGGGAGCTGTACAAAGCCATGAAGGAGGCTGTGTCTGCTGCCTCCGAAGATGACATCTTCA
>NW_008398287.1:0-241 GCF_000622305.1 Nannospalax galili
TATTCGTGTATTGCCTGCATGTAGGTAAGTGCACCTGTGTCATGCAATGCAAAATAAAAATAAATTTTAAAAAGAGTTTTACTGCTGTCTAAAGAAGAATGTATTGGTCCTATGGCATAACAAGCGATCAGAGACTGGTAGCTTAAACAAGAAAAGATACATTTCCTTATATGCCTGGAAGTTAGAGATCTAAGCTCTAGGAGTTGGCAGGACTGCCTTCTGCTGTGGCCCCTAGCCTTGA
>NW_008398288.1:0-242 GCF_000622305.1 Nannospalax galili
CTGCTGCGGAGTCCCATTAACATCCTGAATGAAGGCAAAGCCCTTATACACAGAGCAACCAACTATTTTGCCACACTTTGAGAAGACTGCCCCACATCAGACTTCTTGACAAGAGTGTTGAGATTCCCCACGGAGATGCAGGACTTCATGGCACAACGCTCTGTCTTGCTGGTAACATTGCTACCATTTTCTTTGATGATAAGGTACGAAATTGAAAAACGTAGCTGAGGATTAAAAAAAAA
>NW_008398289.1:0-242 GCF_000622305.1 Nannospalax galili
GCCAACCGCCGGGTACACTGGGACTGAGGACCTGCGTCCCCTCCAGGAATGGAGCCACGAGTCCCTTCCCAGAGGGTTTGAGACCCCTCCCTGGAAGTGGCCCTTCCCGAGTCCCCCAAACCCAAGCGCTGCCTGTACCGATTTGGGTTCCTTCTTGGGCGCGAGGTTGTCGTAGAAAGTCTTGGCCTCCTTCCCAGCGCGGCACCGCGGCGGTCTCTGCCCCTGGCCCGGGTTCGCGGGCT
>NW_008398290.1:0-242 GCF_000622305.1 Nannospalax galili
ATCATGATTTCTGGTGGTTTTGACCCAAGTGTCCTCTCAAGCCAGAGGCTGGTAAATAGCATCTACTGATGCCAAAAGAGCTACCTGATAATATGGCCCAAGAGGTTTGTTGAATTGGAAAACCCTTGGGACTTGATTAAAAATGTAAGATCTATGTTTCCCCATGGTTTTCTCTAGTGATCAGACTTTGAAGGTAAAAACTATTAGGTATCCTATGTTTATAGCTCAGTTCAAGATAATGA
>NW_008398291.1:0-242 GCF_000622305.1 Nannospalax galili
TTAGGACCTGAGTTCAATCCCTAGCATTCCCATAGAAAAGCCAGGCACAGTAGCAATGCACTTGTAATCACAACACTGGGGAGGAGGATCCCCGGGGCTTGCCGGCCAGACAGTCTGGCTAAACCAGAAATCTCCAGGTTCAATGAGAGACTTTGCTCAATAAAAGTGGAGTATGATTGAGGGGGACACTCAACTTCTTGAGAAATATTTATTCAAGTCTTTTTACATTTTTATTAGGGTTG
>NW_008398292.1:0-241 GCF_000622305.1 Nannospalax galili
CAGCCATACTTTGAGGCCTATACTAATTTGGTGAGAGGAACATAAAGGACAATTTTGCCCTCCTAGGTTGACTAAGTTTCTGAGGACTATGAGCAGCTCTCAAAATGTAACTGTTGAGATTCTCCTGTCCCTGATCAAGGAGGCCATGCACACCCCACCAGATGGACTTGAGCCAGTGTCCAGTCCACAAAGAGGAGCATCAACACAGAGAAAACATTTCCTCCATGCTTCCAAGTGAAGC
>NW_008398293.1:0-242 GCF_000622305.1 Nannospalax galili
CTGAGCTAGGTCCCTGGAGTGGCAGGAAGTGGCAGGTAACAGGCTGTGACTACTCTGGCTAAAGATGGAGCATCCACACAGCAGATAACCCACTGCCTGCTCCATCAAGGCCAGCCTTGTCTATGTAATGTCATCTCTGTCCCCATGTGCAGACTCCAATGAATTCTGCTGCAAGCCCACTGCCTCTCTCTACTACCCTCCTGGAAAATCTCCTGGGATACTGCATACCTGGTTCCTCTAAC
>NW_008398294.1:0-242 GCF_000622305.1 Nannospalax galili
CCTGCTTTAGAACCTTCATGCGAACATGTCTCCGGGTGACGTGTGTGCACCCATCCCCTGACCATCACGTGAAGCACCGTCCACCACCGTACTGTGTTCAGCCACACCAACCTTCTTTCTGCCCCTCAAATTCCCAGATTGGGAATCTGTTCCCAGCTTCCCTCTCTGGTCCCTGCCTTGGGAACCATGAGTTTTTTCGTGATGTTCAGACCTTCAGAGAGGTCTCCCCTCAATACTCAATC
>NW_008398295.1:0-241 GCF_000622305.1 Nannospalax galili
GTTATTTAGACAATTATCTCTCATTGATGATTTTGATCCTAATAAGACAATTCCACTCAGGTAAGACTTCAAATCTTGGTCTGCAATACTGTAGTGCCCGCCTACAGCTAAGGGAGGCAACCCACTATTGTTCTAGCTTAAAAAATTAAATGATGGCCAGGTGTGGTGGTGCACACCTTTAATCTCAGTGCTTGGGAGGCAGGTGGATCTCTGTGAGTTTGAGGCCAGCCTGGTCTACATA
>NW_008398296.1:0-242 GCF_000622305.1 Nannospalax galili
AAACATAAAGCTCTGTGGTCAGAAGCAAAGTCAGAGCCCTAGTTAGTATGTAACCTAGGTCCTTAACCTCATTTTAAAAGTTGTGACACTAAGCTAGGCTAATTATAGGCCCTGCTTGAGGTGCTTATGTATAAAATGACACCTGTAATTTATGCAAATAGATTCATGAATACATTTTCAAGCACCAGCCATGGGCTAGGACTAGGCAGAGAATAGGATGCTTTGGTAAGCAAAACTCAGAG
>NW_008398297.1:0-242 GCF_000622305.1 Nannospalax galili
AACCCAGGGGACAGCCTGACAGCTCCCGGATCCTGCCTCTACATGGTGGTGAGCTTCCCCTAATTGAGCCATACCATCTTCCTACCTGGGATTTTGAGATGCCCCCCTGCCAAGGCTCCAGGGAAGATTTAGCTTTGGTGGGTTAAGGTTGGGATCTCAGCAGACTCCCAGAGAGTGAAGAGTTCTGGTCCCCCTCTGGCATAGGGTTGACAACACACAGGACTGCCTGAGAGAGCCTGGAT
>NW_008398298.1:0-241 GCF_000622305.1 Nannospalax galili
CTGGGGCTGGAGAGATGGCTCAGCAGTTAAGAGAACTGGCTGCTCTTGCAGTGGACCTGGTTCAAATCTCAGCAACCACATAGTGGCTAACTCCAGTTCCAGGGGATCTGACGCCTTTGTCTGTTCTCCATGGGCACTGCACGACGCGGGTATACTTAGATACATGCATGCAATACATTCATACACATAAAGCTAATGAATTCTGTAAAAAGATTTTTTTTCCAAAGTCATTCCATAATGT
>NW_008398299.1:0-242 GCF_000622305.1 Nannospalax galili
ATGTCTAAGAGTTTTATTCAAAGAATTTCAGAACAAAAGTTGCAATTGAGTATTATGTGAGAACCCTTCCAATGCACCAGCTACACTTCCCAGTTGTCTACAAGGACCATCATAATATCTCATGCCTCTATCAATTATGGTATTCTGAGAAAGTTGTTGGTCATAGATATTAAATGGCTGCCAAAATACACCTCTATTGTTGATTTACATAATTTTGTATAATTTTGAGTCTCATAATTTAT
>NW_008398300.1:0-242 GCF_000622305.1 Nannospalax galili
TATGTTCATGAAAATTGAGAAATCAAATGAATATAGTCCAGTAAAAAAAAAAAAATCATGGGAGTTACTAATTCTAGATGGTGTTTGAAACCATGACCTGAAATAAGATCATGCTAAGGAGCAAAACTAATGAAAAACAGGCACATCGGTCACTTTTCCTGGGATGGACCAACAGGCTTTTGGCCATGCTATGAAGAGTGCTGTCACAGCCCTCACAAGCTAAGACTGCAGACAATATTGGG
>NW_008398301.1:0-242 GCF_000622305.1 Nannospalax galili
ATTGGAGCATTGTGATGACACATTTGAGCACTGTGATGTCACATTGGGGTAGTGTAAGGTGGCATGAAGCACCGTGTTTGCTTATTGAGCATGGTGGCGATGGATAATTGTAATGACACAATGGAGCATTGTAATGTCACTTTGGAGCATAGTGATGACACTGGCATTGTGATAGTGAGGGGACACTGAGCACCGTGTTTGCATCTTGAGCATGGTGATGACACAATGGATCATTGAAATGA
>NW_008398302.1:0-242 GCF_000622305.1 Nannospalax galili
TTTTTTCATTTACATAGCTATAGTTTATTTCAAGAAAAAATATGATGAGCAATTAATAGCAATGGAGAAAATACTTAGAATACCAAAAATTCCGTGCCCACCCCTTGCCCTATGCGCACCATCAAACTCCAGTTTGTAAAGAGCTGCATGTGGCAGGGTGGTACTGACCCTGAGCCGAGACAGGAGACCCAGCCCAGCTCAGTCACATTGCCTCTGTCAGTAATCTAGAGCTGTTCAAATTC
>NW_008398303.1:0-242 GCF_000622305.1 Nannospalax galili
TTAAGCATGTGGCTCAGTGGTACAGTGCTTTCGTAAGCAAGGCCCTAGGTTTACTCAATCCCAACCCCACTAAATACTATTTAATAAAACTCTATAATACTGTTTAATAAAAATTACAGAGGCAGCTGGGCGTGGTTACACATCCTTTAATCCTAACGCTCAGAGACAGAGGCAAGTACATAGATCTCTGCAAGCCTTTTTCAGCCTAGTCTACATAGGGAGTTACAAGCCAGCTGGGGCAA
>NW_008398304.1:0-242 GCF_000622305.1 Nannospalax galili
ACCTACCCCAGAAAGTTGTTTCTGGACTTCCAGACCCATTCTCAGGCTGTGTGCTTGTATAGCTATCACTTAGCAGCACACACACTGGAAAAAAGGATCTACAGGGCAGAGCTTGGCCCAAGTCCAGCATGGACCATACCTGGGACAGACCTGATAAGATGTTCACTACTGAGATGAACCAACAGCACAGGAAGAACACTTGTCAGAACTTGAGACCTGCATCTAACCAAGGACAATTCCCT
>NW_008398305.1:0-242 GCF_000622305.1 Nannospalax galili
AAATGGCAAGTGGTGTCTGATCTGTAGGTTTCTTGACCATAACCCTGCAAAAGTTGACTCCTTTGATAAAAGCAAATATCCTTGGAAGGGCCAAGAATGTCTTAATTGTTTTTCTGCATATGTGAGAGAAAAAAGCTAGAATTGCATTCAGATATGAGTTTCTCCTCCTCAAATATTTATTAGAGGTATGGTTTTAAAAGTCTAAAATGTGTACTATGTTCTCTTGATAGAGGAATCTTGCC
>NW_008398306.1:0-242 GCF_000622305.1 Nannospalax galili
ATCTCAAAAAGTGTTCAACATCATTAGTAATTAGGGAAATACAAATTAAAATCACCCTAAGGTATCACCTTACCCAATCAGACTGGCTAGGATTAAGAGAACAAATGATACTAAATGCTGGTAAAGATGTGGAGAGAAGGGAATGCTCATTCACTGCTGGTGGGATTGCAAACCCATGCAACTCCTATGGAAAACAGGGTGGAGAACTCTTAAAAAACTAAAAAGGAACCTACAATATGACC
>NW_008398307.1:0-242 GCF_000622305.1 Nannospalax galili
TAATGCTTATCTTCTAAACATTTGTATTTACACCCATGTTTCGATGTGCCCACTTCTTTTCATTTGTCTTTGCAGTAGGAGAGACACCACTGAGATGGATCTACAGCCACATCTTGAGGACAAATAATGGAAAGGCCCAAGAGTTCAGTGTATTGCCACAATAAAAGAAAGATCATCCTGCATCTGTCACTCCCTCCAAGGCTCAGGGACAAGAATGACAGAAAAAACTGTGAGAGGCAGAG
>NW_008398308.1:0-242 GCF_000622305.1 Nannospalax galili
TTTACTGAAGCAGTATTTTAAAGCCCAGATTTTTCAGAGGCATCATGAATGAACTCCCAGAATGCCTCTCCACCACATAGTGCTCCTCAGAGCTTTGCTTGTGGTCAAGGAAATTATATCACAGCAAAGGAGGACAGCCATGAGCTCATGCCCTAGGGCCTGGCCCAACTGAAAAGTGGAATTGCTTCCTGGAGACTGGGTATGGGACCTTTGAGGAAAATATACCCAGAAGAGGACAGGCT
>NW_008398309.1:0-242 GCF_000622305.1 Nannospalax galili
AAAAAAAAAATTATTATTCCAGTGGTGGCTTCAACAAAATTTTAGTTTAAAATGGTCCTGGGCAAAAGAAGAAAAAGAAAAGGAAAAAATTGCTCTGTATATCATGTTAACTTTTGTTCTTCAGAGACAATGGACCACAGATAGCCTATGTTCGGGACTTCAAAGCAAAGGTTCAGTATTTCCGGTTCTGGTGTCAGGTTTGTATTGGATTTCTATATCTGTACCTCCTTTACTCTGTTACA
>NW_008398310.1:0-239 GCF_000622305.1 Nannospalax galili
CATTTTCACAATATTAATTCTTCCAATCCATGAGCATAGGAGGTCCTTCCAACTTCTGATGTCTTCTTCAATTTCTTTCTTTAAATATCTTTCTTTAATGTCTTTGGTCATTCCGTCTTCTGATGTCTTCCTCAATCTCTTTCTTTAAATCTCTTTCTTTATGTTTTTGGTCAGGTTTACTCCGAGATACACACACACACACACACACACACACACACACATACATATATATATATATA
>NW_008398311.1:0-242 GCF_000622305.1 Nannospalax galili
ATAAATCATCAGGTTGTTGTTCTGAAAGCATATGTCTTGCCCAAGCATGGCCCATACATTAAAATTAAAAATGCCTAGATATCGTCAGAAAATCAGCCATCTCAGGACCATGTGGTCTGAGATTAAAATTTCAAGCCTGCTGCCTAAGTAAAAGTTCAGAGAAAAAATGGCTTTTAAAACCTTGGCAAGCAATTTGAAGCAAGGAGGCAAGATAAAAAGACAGATAAAAAGTTCACCTGCCA
>NW_008398312.1:0-242 GCF_000622305.1 Nannospalax galili
TCTATGACCCTTTCAATCCTGGGGTCTTCAGTGCAATTGAAGCTGCACTTTCACCAGTGGCCTTTCACGGCCTACCAGAGTGCCAAGCTTCAGTTGCTGTCTGTGACACCAGAACGATGCAGGAGACTCTTACAAATCCTGTTTCCAGATTGAGGTGAAGGCTTGGGCCCCCTTTGAACTACACAGCTTCTGTGAGCTCACCCTGAGGAAATACTTCCCAGAAGATTTTGCCACAGTGATGC
>NW_008398313.1:0-242 GCF_000622305.1 Nannospalax galili
AACTTGAAGAAAGAAATTGAAGAAGATACCAGAAAATGGAGTGACTTTCTATGTTCATGTATGGGTTGAATAAGTACTGTAGAAATAGCTATCTTACGAAAAGCCACCTATAGAGTCAATGTGAACCCAATTAAAATTCCAATACAATTCTTCACAGAAATTGAAAAAAAATCTCAACTTTCTTATGGAAGCAAACAAACCCCAGGTTACCTGAAATCATCCAAAACAATAAGAGGAGAACT
>NW_008398314.1:0-242 GCF_000622305.1 Nannospalax galili
TAACACTAATCCTAATTGAGGCCTAACCCTAATCTAACCCTATCTCCAAACATAACCGTAGAACCAACCCTGAATATAGCCCTAAGTGTAATGTTAATCTTAGCCCTAAATATCACCCTAGCCTTGAGTCTAACACTAGACCTTGTAGTAACCCTAACTGTGGTGGTTTGTATGAAAATGTCCCCTACAGACTCCAAGTATTTGGACATTTTGTCCCCAGATGATGGTGCTGTTTGGGGAAG
>NW_008398315.1:0-242 GCF_000622305.1 Nannospalax galili
ATAAAACTCCAATATGCCATCACATTGCTACAGTGTGTCATCACAATGCTCCAGTATGACAAAACTATAGCACCATGGGCTATTACATTGCTTCAATGTGCCACCACAATATAACAATATGACGTCACAATGTTGCATTGTGACACTGCGATGCTCCGATATGACATAAAAATGCTCCAATGTGCCATAAAAATGTTACAATATGACTTCACAGTGTTCCAATGTGACATCACAGTGCTCCT
>NW_008398316.1:0-242 GCF_000622305.1 Nannospalax galili
AACTGGCAAGTGAGACTCAAGGAGAAATTAAGTACATCAGGTTGTTTGTGGGCACATTGGTTGGGTATTATCTAGACTCAGTCTATTGTGGATGGCACTATCTTTAGGCAGGGAATCACAACAGTTTAAGAGAGGAGAAGGTTAGCTGAGAACAATGAAGCAAGCCACCTTCCTCTAGATTATGAATGTACTGTGACTCACTGTTTGAAGTTCCTCCTTAAAGTTCTGCAAAATGATGGACT
>NW_008398317.1:0-242 GCF_000622305.1 Nannospalax galili
GTCAAGTGGTCCTGTGTTGTATAAGAAAGCAGACTGATCACGGGTTGGGGGGAGACGCCAGTAAGCAGTGCTCCTCTGTGGTCTGTGCTTCACCTCCTGCTCCAGGTTCCTATCCTGAGTACCTGCCCCGACTTCTCTCAGTGATGAACTATGATTTGTAAGATACTAAAAACCCTTTCTTCCCCAAGTTAAATTTGGTCAATGTTTTTATCACAGCAATATAAAGTAACTAGGACAGATTC
>NW_008398318.1:0-242 GCF_000622305.1 Nannospalax galili
GGGATCTTATCTATCTTTGTAGCTTTATTATACAAGCTTACTTATGTACATTTAATAGGGCTCAAGGAACAGTCAGTCTTATGATAAGAATAACTTCAGGTCCAGAACATTCAGGTTCCCAGGGAACTGAGGCCTCCCGTTCCATCTCTGAGTTGATTTCAGATCAGAGCTCAGGCCTTCACAATTCCCCCTTCTTTATTTTTTATAATGCCAGATCATGTTATATCCAGGAGAGAAGGACC
>NW_008398319.1:0-242 GCF_000622305.1 Nannospalax galili
AAAAAAATGAATATCAAACTTATTTTTCCTTTTCAAATTCTAGCTCAAAATTTGAACATTTTCCTCAAATCTAAAGAATCATCATTAGTTAGTGACCCCTAGAATTCAACCTTTAAAGAACCACCTAATTTATTCATTCAACAAACACTCCATCAATCCTCTAATTCCTACTCATTGGTGTGCTGGGTTATGGAAATTCAAAATTAGTTAGACCTGCTTCTGCCCCTCCAAGCCAATAGCTC
>NW_008398320.1:0-242 GCF_000622305.1 Nannospalax galili
GGCAGCTAACACTTGCCCTTAACTCCAGTTTCACAGGCTCCAACACCTTCTTCTGGCTTCTGTGGGCAGTGTATACACAAGTGCACTTACATGCATGCAAAACACATGCATAAAATTAAAATTCATTTTCCTCTCCTTTCAACCCTGAACTTGCGATGAGTGGTTTCCATCCTAATAACTACTTCAGTTGGACATCAAAATGAATGCCACACCCCTACTGGGTAATACCCCAAAGAAGCCAT
>NW_008398321.1:0-242 GCF_000622305.1 Nannospalax galili
AGAAAAACAACAAGTCACATACAAAGGAAATCCCATCAGAATTACAGCTGAGGCACAACCCACAGGCCTCTCTCCAGGGTAAGTCAATGCGCCCTCCATGCCTTGACTCCCCCCAGCCACATTCACCCTCCCATTTCCCCCGCCCGTTTCTCCTCCAAGCCTGGGTCCTGTCCCATTCCTTGTCTCGGCTTCCCAGACAAGCAGGGGCACCACCACTACTTCCTGATCCTTTGCATGCAGAC
>NW_008398322.1:0-242 GCF_000622305.1 Nannospalax galili
ATTGGGGTGGAACTCAACCGGGCCAGCCCCGGTAGCAGAGACCCACAGAGAAGTGGAGAATCAGGGACCTGCCAGCAGCGGAGATCCAGGACCCAAACGGCAGACATGGTGCGCTACCTGCGCCACGTCCACTCCGGCGGCACGAGGGAGACTGGCGCCACGCCCAGCAGCTGGCGCCCCGAGATCCCCAAACGCCCATATTATGGCACATATCTGATGGACTATTTGAGTGTAGATGTCTT
>NW_008398323.1:0-242 GCF_000622305.1 Nannospalax galili
ATACACGATAAGCAATGTATGGTCAACTTTATCTGAGCAATGTCAGAACACTGGTGGTTAGTGCATTGCTTTGGATAAGGTGCTTTAGTTGTCTTCCCAGTGAAGTTAAAAATGAGGCTCATCCAGATGTAGCTGCAGGAACCAAATAATGAAAACAAACCAGAGAGCTAAAGGGAAAGAAAGAATCTGAGAGAGAAGAACAGTGGGAGACAGGTGTTACTAATGGAGAAATGGATAAAAAT
>NW_008398324.1:0-242 GCF_000622305.1 Nannospalax galili
TGCAGTCCTAGGCTTAGAAACACACTTCATATCAGTGACCATAAACTGAAGGTGGTGATTTTATAAAGTCATTTTCTCAGGCAGGTGTATCTTATTGGAATTAAAGTATTTTTTAGCTTGTCATTGCTTTCATACAGACTATTTATTTTTTGCAATTGTGTTAAGTGACATTTTAATAATTTAAAATACATTTCTTTATAGACAAAAAATAGCCTTAAGTGTGCAAAATCACGCAATCAACA
>NW_008398325.1:0-242 GCF_000622305.1 Nannospalax galili
GGGGGTGTGTGGTGGTGGGAAGGACATGAAGATAAAGAGACTATTTTGGATGCGGATTAAGATAAAGACAGGGAGGACAAGAAAAGGTAATGGATGGGGTGAAATCATCAAAGTACATTATATACGTGTATGGAAATGTCATAATGAAACCCAGTATCACATACAATTAATAGACACTAAAACATAACCAAAAACAGTAATGAATAATCACATCCAATACTTTATTTTCTATTTTGCCAATT
>NW_008398326.1:0-242 GCF_000622305.1 Nannospalax galili
ATGTTTAGGTCTAAGTGTGAGGATAGGGCAGGGGCTAGTGTTAGGGTTAGGGTTAAGGATAGGGTTAGCAGTAGGTTTTGGCTGAGGATTGGTTTAGGGTAGGGATAGCATTAGAGTTAGGGTTAAGTTTATGGATAGGTTACAGTTAGGGTTAGGGCTGTGTTCAGGTTTAGGTTTATGGTTAGGGGTATAGTTAAGACTACAGTTAAGGTTATGGGATTAGGGCTAGGGCTAGACCTAAG
>NW_008398327.1:0-242 GCF_000622305.1 Nannospalax galili
CACTGAACTATCTTGCTGGCCCCTAGATTTACTTTAATTTACCTTAATTGAGTGATTAAGGAATGTGACTTTACAAAAGGCAACATTTAAGAAAAAATATGAAGTAAAAAACAAGAAAATTAACAACCTGCACTAGGTCCTATAATAGGCAATATTTGAGTATTCAAATTCTGTGAAAGAGCTATAGTAATATAAGCAGCATGGTACAAAACTAGACAGAAGAGAGGACTGAGCAGTGAACC
>NW_008398328.1:0-242 GCF_000622305.1 Nannospalax galili
ATGTAAGAATTTATTCAATAACAATACATTAGCAGTCTACATCAATTTCATTAACTATTTCTACCTATGTTTCATGTATTTATTTGCTTTTCTTTTGTTAAACATTTTCAATGGTTTTAAAAATGAATATTTTATTGGCATTATTTCTATTCCTCCAAGTCCCCCAATTCTTCCTATGTCCCCCCTCTCCTTCACAATTTTCTCTCTGCTTTACTTTTGTAATACATACAATTATACATACA
>NW_008398329.1:0-242 GCF_000622305.1 Nannospalax galili
TTCTTGTTTCATAAGCATTCACTCGGTACTTATATAGCCAAATGTTTTATGAAAAGGTACAGTAGATGTAAAGACGTCTGCACAATCATGTATTTCTAAAAAAGCATATATTGTCAGACTGTAATTTTTTGAATTATGTATCATTAGTTGAAATTATAGAGAAGACCTTAGCAATAGTCACTATTGATTCTGTATAATTTTATTATAAGAATAAGAAACCAAAGAACAGAATAAATGAATAA
>NW_008398330.1:0-242 GCF_000622305.1 Nannospalax galili
CAATTTCAATTTCCTGAAAGTGACTTAAACTCAAATATGAATATGTTGAGAATACTAAAGTATATACTAGTTATCCAGTATTAAAAGATAAATCTTTTTAATAGTTAATATAAAAGTTATTAGATTGGAAATCAATGTACATGTGAAAACAGATAAATGTAAAAACTACTTTTTCTAAGAAAAACAAATGTATTATGACAACAGAATGCTTACAAACAGGTATGTATAGTAATTGTAAGAAT
>NW_008398331.1:0-242 GCF_000622305.1 Nannospalax galili
AAAATGGTAGAAAGATTGCAGGAGCCAGAGGTTGTAGATGACATCAAAGTGATGGAGTTTTTCAGACAGCAGGGAAGTTACTTACATGAACTCAGAGAAATGGTTACAGGCTGCACAAGTCCCAAGGAAGGTCAATGCAGACAAAATTCCGCATAGACATGGGAAAGTGAGGAAGAAACCACTACCTTACCTTAAGAACTAATTACTGGGAACTAATGGGTGCTGGAAAGGGGAGAGTCACT
>NW_008398332.1:0-241 GCF_000622305.1 Nannospalax galili
CCTGCCCTCTCTGCCATAAAGATGGTCGTGTCACCTGCCCCCTCCGGCGAGGAGATAGTCGTGTCACCTGCGCCCTCTGACATGCACATGGTCGTGTCCCTGCCCCCACTGACCTGCACATGGCCATGTCACCTTCCCCCTCTCATGTGCAGCTGATCATGTCTCCTGCCCACTCTGACGTGCAGATGGCAGTGTCACCTTCCCCCTCTGACTTGCAGATGTTCGTGTCACCTGAGCCCTC
>NW_008398333.1:0-242 GCF_000622305.1 Nannospalax galili
CTCTCTGAGTCTCTCTCTGTCTCTGTCTTGGGACAGGGCCTTGCTATGTACCTCAGGCTGGCCTTGAACTCTGTCTTCCTACCTCACCCCTCTGAGTGCTGGGACTACAGAACTGCCGCCATGCCAGGCCTGGGCTTGGTTCTCTTTGCTCGAGATTGGGCTCTTTTGTGCTTCCAGGTGACTTTAGGGATGGTTGTCCTGCTCTGTGAGGAATGGCATTGATATTTTGATGTTGATTGCTT
>NW_008398334.1:0-242 GCF_000622305.1 Nannospalax galili
TAAGCCTCACCCTAAGTATAGTGCTAACCCTAAACCTAACCATAAACCTACCCATATCACTAACAGTAATTCTAAACCTAAACCTGGACCTAAGCCTAACCCAAACCCTAAACGTAACTGTAGCCCTAAACATAGACTAACCCTATCCATAAAACTAAATCTATCCCTAAACCTAACCATAGTCCTAAACTCAATCCTAGCTCAAACCTATCCAAACCCTAACACTAACCATAAATATGTAC
>NW_008398335.1:0-242 GCF_000622305.1 Nannospalax galili
ATGCCTTTTGATGAAAATGGCATGCATCATTTTGCTGCTGTTATGTATAAATAAGACTGTGGGGCTGGAGAGACAGCTCAGTGGTTAAGAGCACTGGATCTTGCAGAAGACCTGGGTTTGAATCCCAGCCCTCACATGGTGGCTAGCAATCATCCATAACTCCACACCCAGGAGTTATGGATGTAATGCCCTCTTCTGTCCTCTGCAGGTAATGTACAACATGGGGAGCAGTTACATGCAGG
>NW_008398336.1:0-242 GCF_000622305.1 Nannospalax galili
ATAAGAATGCACCAATGTGTCATCACAATGTTCCTTTGTGCCATCACAATGATCTAATGTGTTAAGGGTATGATCCCGTGTGACCATACAATTCTCCAATAGGTCATCGCACAATGCTCCAAAGTGGCATCACTGTGCTCAGGTGTCATCACAATACTTTGATGTGATATCAATTTGGACCATTGCGATGACACATTGGAGGATCATGATGACACAGTCGGGCATTGTTAAGGCACACTGAA
>NW_008398337.1:0-242 GCF_000622305.1 Nannospalax galili
CAGGGGGATGGAGAGTTTGAGGCTAGTCAGGGTCACATAACGAAAACTTGTTTCAAAAAGTGAGGAGGAGTCATATATTATAAATAGTTTGATTGCTATTTACTATAAATAGTCTAATTACTATTTTTGTTCTTAGGGGACAGAGGTAGAAAAAGGATATCTTAAAGAATTGCTCAGTTTAGACAAACAGCCATTTTCTGAGGCTATTTATAGTTCCAACCAAACTTCACTATTGAGCAGAC
>NW_008398338.1:0-242 GCF_000622305.1 Nannospalax galili
CACAATGATCCAATGTGACATTACAAGGCTCCATTGTGACATCATAATGCTACAATATGCCATCAGTGTCCAAATATGACTTCAAATTGTTCCATTTTGAAATCACAATGCTCCTAAGTGACATCAGAGTGCTCCAATGTGACAACACTATCACCCATGTGCCATTATATTGCTTCCATGTGCCATTACATTGTTACAATATGACTTCACAATGTTCCTTTCTGACATCACAATGCTCCAAT
>NW_008398339.1:0-242 GCF_000622305.1 Nannospalax galili
AGGTTGGTTTTGGTCAGTGTTTTCATCACAGCAATATGAAAACAAATTAGAATAGCAATGCATCAACAAAATGAAGAATCTAAGTAGATCTAAGGATATGTTAAGGAAGAAGCCCTGGGAACGAGAGGAAAAGGGAGATTCATGATATACTCTTGCTGATATTTCTGTCTGCAGAGACTGAAAGAACGGGGGAGGGGAATCCAAGACGAGAAACTTGCTTAGGAGAGAAGATGACTTCTTTT
>NW_008398340.1:0-242 GCF_000622305.1 Nannospalax galili
ACACAAGAATTAGGTTTTTGCCTCCTGAAACAAGATGGGGTACAAAAGAAAAGAATTCCCTTTTTGGTGAGCTTAGGGTTGGGGTTAGGGTTAGGGTTAAAGTTAGGGTTAGAGGTAGGGGTAGGGTTAGGGGATGGGGTTTGGGTTGGGGTTAGAGGTTACGGGTTAGGGTTTAGGGTTAGGGGTTAGGTTTTAGGGGTTAGGGTTAGGGTTAGGGGTTAGGGCTAAGGTTTTAGGGTTAG
>NW_008398341.1:0-242 GCF_000622305.1 Nannospalax galili
CAAGCAAAGCGAGGGCCTTGGTTTGCCACGGCAGGAGTGGTGGGTGCAGGCGTGATGATGGTGTGGGCTGGGTTCCAAGGTGCTAGGAGGTGGCATAGAGGAAATGGCAAGCATGTCTTAACCCAGCACAAAATGCTGAGGTAGTAGGAACAAGAGCCCCCAGTAGTGGCCCAGGAGGAGGTTTTCAACCTTGCGTGAATGAGGCTGACCATTTGAGAATTTAAAAAAAAAAAAAAAAAAAG
>NW_008398342.1:0-242 GCF_000622305.1 Nannospalax galili
ATATTGCTCCAATGTGCCATCACAATGCTAAAATATGACTTCAAAATGTGCTACTGTGCTATCACAATGTGCCATTTTCTCATTAAAGTGATCCATTGTGTCCTTACTAAGTTCAATACACAAACACAGTGCTCAATGTCCCCACACAATTACCCAATATGACATCATAATGCCACAATGTGTCATCCCAAAGCTCCAATATGTCATCACAATGCTCCAGTGTGACATCACAATGCTTCAAA
>NW_008398343.1:0-242 GCF_000622305.1 Nannospalax galili
TACTCCCCTTTCTGCCTTTGTGTCGCTGTATCTTATCTTCCCTCCTGTGAGTCCTTCCCCCTACGCCCATGTACTAGTTTCCTGACTTCTATGGATTTTCCAGTTGAAGATTCAAAGCTAGCATCCATTTATGAGAGAAAACATACGACATTTGTCTTTCAGGGTCTGCATTACTTCACTCAATCACTCTTATATTTCTTACAGATTCTCTTGAACTTTCTGCATAATGCTACTATTTGTGA
>NW_008398344.1:0-242 GCF_000622305.1 Nannospalax galili
TACTGCCCCACCTAGTGGAGGCTCATATTAAATTAGACTCCAATCCCATTTATCCCCTAATGATTCAAGCTCGAAACTTGCTCAAAATTAGAATAAATCCAATATACCTCCAACATCTTAGGGGTCATCGAAACATGCTGGGATTCCTTTCAGAAGGAAATAAAATAGATGACCAACTGGCCTCCTCTTGTCAGGGCTTCACAGTCTCTGAGGCTACCTGATTCCACCAGTTGACCCATGTT
>NW_008398345.1:0-242 GCF_000622305.1 Nannospalax galili
AATTGCCAACTGTAACATTTTAATAAAACTAACAATGCAAGGCTACTTTACGAGGACATCACTTTTCCTCTTTGCTGTGTTATGGTGAATATGGGAGTCTTTGCAGTGATGGTGCAGGCCAGCAACTGCTTACCTCGGACTGAGGACTCAAGTACAAATGAATCTCTAACTTTGCCTCCGCTGTAACTGGCGATGGGCTTCTTGTGTTTTCTGCTTTGTGCAGTTCCAAGATTCCTGCTGCA
>NW_008398346.1:0-242 GCF_000622305.1 Nannospalax galili
CAGCTCATTGCACTAGCACTCTGGTTGTGAGAAGATTCTATCCTGGGAAGGTTACGGAGTCTCCAGATGAATGAAAGTGCCCTTTCTGGTGTACAGTAGCCACCAGTCCTCTGTTATGTCAAGGAGTGATGGAATCTGACACACTGGGTCTCAATCCCAGGAGAGTCGTATTGCCAAGCAGTTGAAAGGCGTAAGGAATGGCTGTGGAGGAAAAAAGAATGGAGTGGCTGTTTAGTTAAACA
>NW_008398347.1:0-242 GCF_000622305.1 Nannospalax galili
TTTTTTCAGTTGGATAATGACTTAAGAAAATCTCTTGAAGGATTTCATACCAGTGAACATTAATTAGTAATCTGACATAAGAATTGCTTATTGTTTGCTGCTTATGTCAAGTAGCACACAGCAGACAGCACATTGCACAGGCTCCACATACTACCCATTAGTGACTTCATAAGAGACTAATGTCTCCTTGAGGCTGGAGAGATGACTTAGTGCTTAAGAGCACTGGCTGCTCTTACAGAGGA
>NW_008398348.1:0-241 GCF_000622305.1 Nannospalax galili
CCTGGAACTCACTATGTAGACCAGGCTGGACTTGGACTCACAGAGATCCACCTGCCTCCGCCTCCCAAGTGCTGGGACTAAAGGTGTGTGCCACCATGCCTGGCAAAAAATCATTTATTTTTAAAACCCTCATCCTATTTATATATGTGGAGTTTGCAGTGATTTAGTTAAAGATTTGAAATTTGTTCTGTGCCACAGAGCAGAAAGAGGATACTACCTTAGTGTGATGTTGACAGGCTTT
>NW_008398349.1:0-242 GCF_000622305.1 Nannospalax galili
ATGTTTCAAAGGGAATCATGCTGTTGAAAATTGTGCAAAGATACTCAGGAAAGCAAGAGAGTTGGTTGTTGCCTCTTTTAGAAAGATGCTTTTAAAAAGCATATCAAGCTTTGTTATACTTAGATACTGAATTTGAAAAGAAAATGTTTTAGGTCATGAACAAGTTTGAGCAGCCAAGCTAATGAGAATACTAGGTTATAAAAACTGATGAATATTTATAAAACTGGCTAGACTGTATTATA
>NW_008398350.1:0-242 GCF_000622305.1 Nannospalax galili
CAGCTAGCCTGGAACTTGACAAGGCTGGCCTCCAACACTCAGAGATCTTCCCGCCTCTGCCTCCTGGATGCTGGGATTAAAGGACTATGCCACACCCCTGGCCCAGGAAATCTGAACATATAGTGTGGTTTGTAACAGTGAGAAAAACTAAGGGGGAAAAACACTTCAGATTAAGGCACAATTTACAGACTGATCCTGGAATAGAAACACCTAATTATCATCCCTTTTCTTAGGCATGCAGA
>NW_008398351.1:0-242 GCF_000622305.1 Nannospalax galili
ACAATGCTCCGTGGCGCCTTCACAATGTTGAAATATGACTCCAAAATGTTCCATTGTGACATCAAAGTGCTCCAATATGACATCGCAATTCTCTAACGTACAAACACCATCTTCCCATGTGCCATTATATTGCTCCAATATGCCATCTGAAAGTTACAATTTGACTTCACGATGTTCTATTGTGACATCACAATGCTCCAGTGTGACATAACAGTGCTCCAATGGGCCATCACAATGTTACA
>NW_008398352.1:0-242 GCF_000622305.1 Nannospalax galili
TAGCTGCCATGTGGATGCTGGGATTCGAACACAGGTCTTCTGCAAGAACAGCCGGTGTTCTTGACCACTGATACAATTTTTAAAAATATATTATTGTTTTATAGTCATAGTGCTTCTAATAGGATCAGACTCTTGAATAAAACCAACTTGATCCTGGTAAATGATCTTTTGATGAGCCTGTATGCGATTTACAAGTATTTTGTTGAGAACTTTTGCATCTATGTTCATTAAGGATATGGGTC
>NW_008398353.1:0-242 GCF_000622305.1 Nannospalax galili
AATAAAATAAAATAATAAAATAAAATAAATAAAATAAAATAAAATAATCCTCCAGATCTGAAAAAGATCCAATCTTATAAAAAGGTTGCTGGGAAGGTGAACATGGTGGTACATGCCTTTAATCCCTGAACTCAGGAGGCAGAGGCAAGCCAATCTCTGTGAAATGGAGTCCAGTCTAGCAAATTAGAGGCCAGCTGGGGCTACAAGGAGACACTGTCTCAAAAAAAAAAAAAAAAAAAAAA
>NW_008398354.1:0-242 GCF_000622305.1 Nannospalax galili
GCAGATATCAACAAAGGAATGAGAGAAAACATTGCACTATTACTTTAGAGGTAAAGGATCTATAATTTAGCTAGTGACTTTGCTTTAAGGAAGAAAAATGGAGAGTCCTCCTCAAAGCAAATGGGAGCAGCCAGTAGGAGCAGGGACCACAGGGGCCAACTGGGAAGTAAGTGAAGGGGGAAAGCAGTTCAGGGTTACAGTTGTGCCTGTGATTCTGATATCTCACATTTCTCAATGTGCCA
>NW_008398355.1:0-242 GCF_000622305.1 Nannospalax galili
TGCACTTGCTACTATTAAGTCCCACATCCTTCCTGGTACCCATCCACCCACCTCAGTTGCAGAAGGATGAACATTTGGACCTGATGCCCCCTTCCACAGATGTGTAGTATGCACCACTAAGACTGATCCCATTACCTGACCCCACAAATGTGGCTTGCTCCCTGGTTTCCTGGGATAGTAGTCTTCCTGGTCACACAAGCTAAGCTTCTTGACTTCACCTCCAGCCACTCCCTTGTCTTGCC
>NW_008398356.1:0-242 GCF_000622305.1 Nannospalax galili
CCCACCAACATCCACATTTTTAAGGTAAGTAACTCTAACTCAAAAATACCCATAGCAACAGTACTATATTGGAGTTCACTTCCTTCCTTCTCATTTATTTCTGAATGGATGAAGCCACTTCTGACATTCTCTTTCCCACAAATTCAGCTGACACTAAATTTTCATTGGCCAAAAATTAACCCAATTTCCAGTCTCTATTTTGTGAGTAGGTATAATTTTCCAAGTCAAAATTAAACACATTA
>NW_008398357.1:0-242 GCF_000622305.1 Nannospalax galili
GATGGGCTTTGCTGTGTTCCATGTGGAGGCCTCACACCTGTTCCTGGTTGTCGCCGCTGGCGGCTGTTGCTAGCTGGGCATGTAATTCCCCCTGCGCAAGAGAGAATCATGCAGTTTGTCCCCACGCAGCTCCCATATACGGCAGGCTCCGCCCCTGCCCGTGACTGCCAAGGTGCCCTAGTGATTTGCTAGCAGAGTCTTCACCAGCCCACTGCTGCTGCTACTGCGCATGTTCACCAGTT
>NW_008398358.1:0-242 GCF_000622305.1 Nannospalax galili
GTAAAATGGGATCGGTAAATACGAAAGGCTCCTTCTCGTTCCACACTTCTCACAAAGTGAACTGCCGACCAGCTCATCCAAACACGGACAGGGTTTCGCCAATGTGATTTACTCAGTTCTCTTCATTCACCGTAGTCGTCGTCACTGCCTCCAAGTTTTGCCTCACTCTTTGATCGAGGTGTGCAAGACAGTCATTGGTTAGATTGTGGTAGCAAGAGAGATATTCTTTTAGAGAATCACCA
>NW_008398359.1:0-242 GCF_000622305.1 Nannospalax galili
ACCCCCCAATGTGACATCACAATGTTCCATGGTCCCATCATAATGTTACAACATGACTTAACAGTGTTCCACTGTGACATCACAAGGCTCCAATGTGACATCACAGTGTTCCAATGTGCCAACAGTGTCGCCCCATGTGCCATTATATAGTTCCAATCTGCAATCACAATGTTACAATACAACTTCACAATGTTTCATTGTGCCATCACAATGCACAATTGTGTCATTACCATGACTCATTG
>NW_008398360.1:0-242 GCF_000622305.1 Nannospalax galili
TATGAGGAACTGCCTCTCCCTGGGCCGGGACAGTACCTTCTCCTATCTGACTGACTCCTACAGCCTCTTCACTGTCCCTCACTGCCTCTCCTGGTCACTATGGAAGTGCCATAGGAAACCTGAGACAACCATCTCCTAGTCCTCCTAGCTGGTTACCCTTTACTAGTGCCCTACTGCCTTTCAGATAAGGATGGCGAATCACAAAGGTGCTTGACCAGGCCCTGCTGAGGCTAGCTTGCCTA
>NW_008398361.1:0-242 GCF_000622305.1 Nannospalax galili
GGGATCTCATACTGACATACTTCCCCAGTGTGTGGGAAGCTATCATGAGCAATGGTAAGGCCGGTCTCTTTGGGACGCTCCACTCACTCCTAGGACAACAGTTTGACCCTATGGGACTGTCCTGGGTCAGGTGCTTTCACTGTGCCAGTGGGCTGGTGGCATGCTCGGTGCCCTCAGGGGACATAAGGATGAGGAGCCTCAGAAGAAGAGTGGCCAAAGTGGAGGATGCTGGGAGGAGAGGG
>NW_008398362.1:0-242 GCF_000622305.1 Nannospalax galili
AAATCATAGTTTGACTCCTCAGTTCAGATGCTTTCTGCTCTAACAGAGGACTGGAGTTTAGTTCTCAGACTCAACACTGTGACTCACAACCTCCTGTAACTCATCTCTAGGAGATCCAACACCCTCTTCTGGCATTTGGGAGCAACTGAATGCATATACAAATATACAGACACACTCATAATCATAAATATGTAAATCTTAAAAATAAAACTTAGGAAGTATATACATGAGGTTTGAGACAT
>NW_008398363.1:0-242 GCF_000622305.1 Nannospalax galili
GTGTCACCTGCCCCCTCTGACATGCTGATGGTCGTGTCACCTGCCCCCTCTTATGTGCAGATGGTCGTGTCTCTGCCCCCTCTGACGTGCACATGGCCGTGTCAACTGCACACTTGGCCACGCAGATGGTCGTGTCTTCTGCCCCTTCTAGGTGTAGATGGTCTTGTCACCTGCCCCCTGTGACTTGCAGTTCGTCGTGACATCTGCCCCTCTGCCGTAAAGAAGTTCATGTCACCTGCCCC
>NW_008398364.1:0-242 GCF_000622305.1 Nannospalax galili
ATCATGTTTGTACAGATAGCATGGAAGAAGTCAACCTGTCCAGGGGAACAAGGGAACCAGTGGGAATGGGAGAGGCTCAAACAGGGAGCGAGGTATGGTGGGGCCCAACATACTCAAAAGTATATCACATATTGCTTGAAAATAACCTTATATAACCCAGGACAGTAATATTTTAAAAATTAAAAACAGGGTGGACAGATGGCTCAGTGGTTAAGAGCACTGGCTGTTCTTGCAGAGGACCT
>NW_008398365.1:0-242 GCF_000622305.1 Nannospalax galili
TGGCTACCATTTCTTAATCTGAGCTAGAAGCCAGAAAATAGACATCACATTTGATGCACATACAGAAAAAAGACAGAAAGAGAACAGGAAGCAGAGTCAGGCTCTAAAGCCTCAAAGGCCACACCCTGTGGCATACTTCCTCCAAATGTGCTCCACCCTTAAAGGTCCCACAACCTTTGTAAACAATTGGGGGACATTTCACATTCAATTCACATGTATTTATATATTGTAATAAAATGTGC
>NW_008398366.1:0-242 GCF_000622305.1 Nannospalax galili
GCTGCCCGCTGGTGCGCAGTGGGCATTTTAAGGAATCCTGTGACTGAGCTGCATACGTAATACCCGCTCTTCCGTAGGACACCACTTTTCCTTGGGAAATGATTGACAAATGATTTTCAGACAGAAACCTTTGACAGATATTATCTTAGAAATGAGAAAGTAAAAGTATCCTTCCAAAAAACAACATCTGTAGCTGCTGATAACGTTAGAGCTTTCAAGAGAAAATGTAGCATTTTGGAAAC
>NW_008398367.1:0-242 GCF_000622305.1 Nannospalax galili
TGATCTTTCTCTTATTACACCCTCATCTCCCTATCCCTATCACTTCCCTCCCTGCATAAACCTTACACCCACATATCTGGGGAGCTCATAGCCCCAGATGGGGAACTCATTAAAGATGTTTAACTAAATTGACAAAGCAGCAAACTACATTCTAAATATCGGTGCTTATAACCACAGACAAAAACTTCTCCCGGCCTTAAGAAGAGAAAACACTCCCTAGAATGAATGGCAGTGAATACAGA
>NW_008398368.1:0-242 GCF_000622305.1 Nannospalax galili
AGACTAACAACCTTCTTGACTCCAGGTCCAGGGGATCCGATTCCATCTTCTGACTTCTGTGAGCATTGCATAACATGGATAAACTTACTTACATGCAAGCAAAATACTCATACACACAAAAAAAATAATTTAAAAATTTAAAACATAAAATTGGTAGTATCAAATAATAGTCACAATGTTGTCTCACAATCTCTGTTATCTAGTTACAAAGTGTTTTACTCTAAAAGTAAATAACATTGTTA
>NW_008398369.1:0-242 GCF_000622305.1 Nannospalax galili
GCAGCAGCAAAGGGACTGCTGGCTGGCTAAGATGTCAAGGGCTTAGTTCTAGAAACTTAACTTGTGTCATTTTTCTGTTGCGGATGTCTCTACTTAACACACTTAACCTCTACCTTCTTGAACACTTGAAATACAGTGACAATTAACTACTGTCCTTGTCTCCTACGTCTATTGTATGTGTAATCCCTGACTTATTTTCAGTTGTTTTCTATTTCTTCTCATTCTAGCTTGTATTCTCCCCC
>NW_008398370.1:0-242 GCF_000622305.1 Nannospalax galili
GCCTTCTTTTCACATTGTCCAGTGGCCCAAGATCTCTTGTTGCATTAGAGAGATCTTGTGGGGGTGGGGGTGGGGGTGTGTGTGTTTGTAGAGGTTGAAGGTCAATGTCAGGTGTCTTCCTCTCTACTCTCCACTTAATTTTTAAAAACTTAAAATTAATTTTATGTGTATGAGTGTTTTACCTATATGTATGTAGGTGCAGTGCATACAGGCTATGCCCACAGAGGCCAGAAGAGGGCATC
>NW_008398371.1:0-242 GCF_000622305.1 Nannospalax galili
AAGACTTCAGAGGCCCTGACCGCACTTGTTCCACACAAGATACATTTACTTTACTTTTGAAGAAATGAAACTCAGACAAGAGATTGTCTATAGAAACATATCCTAGGTGTCCTCATACAGAATGTGATCTGGGAACCCTGATCCTAGCAATTACAGTGTGTTGTGGAACTGGGGACAGAAGGCAAGGCAGGTCACCCAGAGTTGTGCTCGCATGAAGGGTCTCAGAAGCCTCCAGGAGTTAT
>NW_008398372.1:0-242 GCF_000622305.1 Nannospalax galili
TCTGTCCACACAAAGCCTTGTATACGAATATGCACATCAGCATAGGCATCACTGACAACAAAGAAATAATTCAAATGCCTATCAACTGATGAGTACATAAACTAAATGTGGAATATTCACATAATCAACCTTTCAAAGGGGTGAATTTCTCATGCAACCTATAATATTAATGCAACATGCTAAGCAAAAGAAACTAGGTACCAGTATATCTCATATTGTATGATTCATTCTGTATTAAATGT
>NW_008398373.1:0-242 GCF_000622305.1 Nannospalax galili
TTTAAGAACATAATTATTGAATTTTTGTCTACTTCACACAGAACATCTCAATTTATCTTAATCATCTTTATATCCCCTTTCCCCCTGACACCCTCCCATATGTCACACACAGGATTTAATACATTGTGACTTGTTTTAAAGCCTATTGTTTCATTAGTGTTCCCATAAATGCCTCAGTGTATGTTCATGTGCTGAGGTCTAGACAGTGTCTAGAATGGCTTCTGCACACATGTACAAATTTG
>NW_008398374.1:0-242 GCF_000622305.1 Nannospalax galili
CCCCACATTTTTCACAGCAACTGAAAGCTAAAAAACCCTCTAAGCCAGGTACAGCATAGAAGTCATGCAGGCCGGATGTCATCACATTTTGAAAGCTGAGCTGGGAGTCACCCAGAGAGAACAGCCTGGGTACAGGGCAGCGAGCCTTTGGTCGGAGCAGTGCACTGGTTATTTTTTAATGTTAGTTTTCTACAACCTAGAATCACCTGAGAAGAGACCCTCCATGGATGAGCTACCCGAGA
>NW_008398375.1:0-242 GCF_000622305.1 Nannospalax galili
CAATGCTCCAATATGCCATCACTATGCGCAATTGTGTCATTACCATGATCCATTGTGTCGTCTCCATGCTCAGTATGCAAAGACGATGCTAAATATCCCCTTACATTCCCCCCTGTGACATGACAATCCTCCTGTTGCCATAACAATGTTATTATATGACTTCCCAATGTTCCATTATGACATCACAGTGTTCATTGTGAAATCACTATGCACAGTTGTGATATGACCATCATCCACTCTGT
>NW_008398376.1:0-242 GCF_000622305.1 Nannospalax galili
TAGCCAATAGTTCAGAGGTGAAAGGAAGGGCTTGACTGACTGTTGGTAGTGCTGGTCCTATGTGGGCCCAGGGCAGGTAGCTACAGTTGATGTGAGTTAACCCTTACAATAGTTGCATCCAGTCTAGAGAATAGCTTTTGGTAGCCCTTCATCTTATCTTTCTCATTTTTAAAAATTAAAATAGTTTTTGCCAAGAACAATGTCCTAGAAATCTTATAGAGAAAAATGCACTTTTTTTTTTT
>NW_008398377.1:0-242 GCF_000622305.1 Nannospalax galili
TGCACTAGGGTTAGGTTTAGGGCTATGCTTATGGCTAGGGTTAGAGTAAGGAATACTGTTAGTGCTACCATTATGGATAGGGTTAATAATAGGGTTTTGGTTAGGTTTAGGGCTAGAGCTAGTGCTAGGGCCAGGTAGACGGCTATCTGTATCACACCATCCCTATCACTATTAAGACAAAATGCTAGACCAAATAAGTCATTCAAGGTGTTAGAAAAGTTGAGAAATCACCTGAGTTTGTA
>NW_008398378.1:0-242 GCF_000622305.1 Nannospalax galili
CAAAAATAGAACCCTAGATGTATGGATCAAATTGTACAGAGATATAAATGAGAGTGTTATCCAAAGACAAGCTTTAGCAGCTACAATAGTAGCAGGGTTGAGAGGAGGGCAAAAACAGAGCTATAAACCAGGAGCAAAACAACAACCAGGATGTTTCCAATGCTGTCAGGCAGGACATTTCAAACGGGACTGCCCTAACCCTCCAGAGTACAAATTAAGGAAGCCAGTTCCTAGGCCCCTAG
>NW_008398379.1:0-242 GCF_000622305.1 Nannospalax galili
CACCCAGGGCTCAGGGACCACTGCAGAAAAGGGGGTGGAAAGATTGTAAGATCCAGGGATTGTACATGACCATAAAGGAACAGAGTCTTCCAAACTTTTGGGAATTTGCTCATATGAACCTACAGCAATAGTGTCAGTATGCACAAGACTAAACAAAATCAGACAGAAACCCATCACAGAACTGGGGAAATGGGCAGCAGTCCCCAACCTTAGCTGAGGAATTATTGGCAGCTGATCACTGG
>NW_008398380.1:0-242 GCF_000622305.1 Nannospalax galili
TCATTCTTAAAACTCCTGTTTGACTTTTGGTTACCTTGCATTTCCAAACATGTGTGTTGAATTCCCCAGATGAGGACAAGTCGTGAGCTCTGTTTAGCAGACCACAGTGATGGGAGAGAGGGAAAGAAAAGAGTAGAAGTGCACAGAGTTGGAAAGCAACAAGAAAATTAGGGAGAATGTCGAAGATCAAATGAAAGGTCGCTACAGAGTGAGACAAAGAGGTAATATGCAGAAACAGAGAC
>NW_008398381.1:0-242 GCF_000622305.1 Nannospalax galili
TCTCAGGTTCTCTGACTTATTCCCTTGGCACAAGGTCTCACAACCTAAAACTCACTTCTGGCTAGAAGAGTACAGGACACTGAAGGACAAGGGGCATGAAATGGCTCTTCATTTCATATCATAAAGACACCCAAAAGGACCCAAGTCAGTGTAGATGTCTAAGGCATTGCCAGATTGGAGAGTAAGAGCCCTTTCTGATCTGTGGCTAAGGTAACATGTGGGGCTGTGCTGATCCCCAGCAG
>NW_008398382.1:0-242 GCF_000622305.1 Nannospalax galili
TCCATGTTGAACTCTAATCACTCTGAAATCTGGAAAGGTAAGTTCAAATAATCACTTGTTCCTATAAGTTCCCTTGGTCACAGTGTTTTATCGCAGCAACAAGAATATAACTAATACAGAACTGGGGCTTCTTGCCCTAAAGACCCTGTTGTGTCACAACAACAAGAATATAACTAATACAGAGTGTGCGCTGCTTGCTCTGAAGACCCTGACCATCTGTGTGTTTGGAAGAATGTGGAAGG
>NW_008398383.1:0-242 GCF_000622305.1 Nannospalax galili
TTTTTTTCATCTTGTCTCCTTTTCTTGCTTACTTTTAAAAGGGAGTTGTCTGTTTTTGTTAGTTTCTTTTCTCTATCTTGTTAATTTCCGCTGTTATCTTTGTTACTACCTTTCTGACTTTCCATTAGAGTTTGTTCTAGTCTTTGTCTGGTAAATTAGATACACAGTGCATTTATTTCTTTCCTTTTCTACTATAAACACTTAAGGCAATAAGTGTATTTTCTTTTCTTTTCTTTTTTTTT
>NW_008398384.1:0-242 GCF_000622305.1 Nannospalax galili
TCTCCAGCGGACAGCAGCAACCACCTAAATGAGGGTTTGATTGATGGAGCCCAGACTGATATCGATAAAAGGCTGCAGCTTCCGCAAATCACCCAGCACTCATAGATACTGAAGATCGATCTTTGCAAATACAGGGCAAAAGCGTAGGAAAAACTGAAGTTTAGTTTCTGATTATTACTCACTTCAGAAAGCACTGCAGAGTCACAAGTTTAACTGATATACATTAGACAGGGAGACAAATC
>NW_008398385.1:0-242 GCF_000622305.1 Nannospalax galili
CTTACTACTTTATCTGGCAAAACTATCCATCATAATTGAAGGAGAAAAAAAAAGCTTCCCATGACAAAAACAGACTGAAAGAATTTATGACCGCCAAACCAGCCTTACAGAAAATACTGGAAAGAATATTTCACATGAAGAGAAGGGCATGCATGCAAAAGAGGCTGCAAAGGAAAAAAATGATCCTAGGATGATGGTTGTGAAAATTAGGACTAAGGAAACACCACCACAAAATCAACAAG
>NW_008398386.1:0-242 GCF_000622305.1 Nannospalax galili
GGTTTGGGAAGGACCAAAGTATATTATCTGAGGAAGGCTAGGAAGAGAAGACTTGGTCCATGCTGGGTTAAGGCTTTCCAGTGTAAATACTCTCAGGTCACCCATACACCTCAGGAATCCCTCGGTCATCTCTGTAAGTAATCTTAGTAAATTCATCTGTTCCCCAGAAAAACTTTAATGTAATCAAACAATGGTTTGACACTAGAACCTTAGAAGGGGATAAACATTGCTTAGTATCCCCA
>NW_008398387.1:0-242 GCF_000622305.1 Nannospalax galili
AGTTGTGGCCTTCTGTGTGCATTGCACTCTGTTGTATAAGGGAGCTTTACTAGTGAGAGTTGAGGAATGCATTAGTTTTCTCACTACCCCTTGTTCCGTTATGTTCCATGAGTCTTAGTTGTAGAGGTCAACTGTAGAGGTGTCACCTAGTACTTGGGATCTCTCAGATGTGTATTCTCTGTGTCTGCTTTTGGAATTCTGCAGTAGCCTCCATCTGTTGTAAAAAGAAGCTTCTTTGATGA
>NW_008398388.1:0-242 GCF_000622305.1 Nannospalax galili
TTGTTACTGAATGAGGATATAAGCTTGTGTTATAAACCATCTTAAAAGGAACTCCCCATGCTTCTCCACAGTAGAAGTAATTTTTATGTGAAAGGCTTCCTGGGGACAGTTTCTCCCCATCCCGCTTCCCTGCTCTGTCTCTTTTTCCCTCCCAATTCCTTCCACTGTGTCACTGTCTGTGTTTCTGAACGTGCTGGAGAGAACACTCCTGTGGCTGGAGAGGTGGCTCTGTGGTTAAGAGC
>NW_008398389.1:0-242 GCF_000622305.1 Nannospalax galili
ACATTGGAGCAATATAATGGCACATGGGGCCATAGTGTTGGCTAATTGGAGGATTTTGTTGTCACATTAGAGCTTTTGATATCATATTGGGGGATTGTGGGGGATACTGAGCACCGTCTTTGCATATTGAACATGGTGACAACACAATGGATCATTGTAACGACACGATGTTGCCTTGTGGTGGCACATTGAGCATTGTGGTGGCACAATGAGCATTGTGATGGCACAATGGAACATTGTGA
>NW_008398390.1:0-242 GCF_000622305.1 Nannospalax galili
CATCAAAATGCTGCAATGTGACATCAAAACACTCTACTGTGTAATCACAACAGTGTGCCATCAGAGTACAGCAATGTGTCATCACAGTGCAGCAACATGTCATCACCATGCTGAATGTGCTATAACAATGCTAAAATAGGTCATCGCAATGCCTTAATATGGTACTATGGTACTACAGTATTTCATTTCACATCACAATGCTCCAACGTGCCATCATAATGTTTCAAGGTGCCCTCAAATCC
>NW_008398391.1:0-242 GCF_000622305.1 Nannospalax galili
AAAGGCCTGCTCTCTTTCATTCCCCTACCCACAGAGGCATTCAGCAAGGGTTTCATGTAGATGGATCTGTGTCTCCATCTCTTCCCGGTTGCTTCCATTCTGAGACATGCAGATTGGTGCTGTTCTTGGCCACACGACTTTATTGCATGCATTTAATGATGTCTCTGTCTTTTATCTCCTGCATGTCATGAGAGCCCCTCCTTAACCTCCTGCCCTGCCTGTACCTGAGTCCTGCCTCTGTC
>NW_008398392.1:0-242 GCF_000622305.1 Nannospalax galili
GAGGTTAATTCCACCCACCAAAGTACATGGAGGGAATTAAAGAAAACAATTTCAACATTTTAATTCTTTTCATGCATTTCAAGGACAAGTATTAGGCACCAAAACACAAAACAATTATGTGTAATTTGAAATACATACTGATTTTCTTTCAGAGCAATAGACGATGGTGCTAAAGTGTGCAGCTCACCTTGCATGAGTAAAGGGACTGCAGATCTAATAACAAACCCCACAGGACACTGCAG
>NW_008398393.1:0-242 GCF_000622305.1 Nannospalax galili
CTTTCTTAACTTGATGAGTTACAGGAATTGCCTCTTCCAGTAGGGGTGAATCAGGGGCGAGTTGTCAGAGGACCAATTCCCATAGCGCCCCCACTTCCCACTCATTTTCATTTATGAGTGGAAGTGAGGGAATCCCTGCTGCCAAGTAGGGGTGGACGCTTTCAGACATTCATGTTTGAGAACGCTCAACGGAAGTGTTGCTAAGCACTCAGGTAAATGTTTTGGCTAAGCGGGTGAGAGAA
>NW_008398394.1:0-242 GCF_000622305.1 Nannospalax galili
AACTTCTGTATTCAAATCAAAATGTTCTGGAATGTGAGAAAACAGTGATATTTGTGAACCACAGATGTAAAGAAACGTGGAAGATGGATTCGGGAAATATAAGAACCAGGAAAGGTTCTTCTCTGGTAAGACAAGAAAGTGTAATAACGTTGCTCATAATGGTGAGTCACATGTCTGTGGCAAAAGGAAACTTATTTAGTTGTTCATTTACTTACTTTCCATTCTTCCTAGACATACATGAA
>NW_008398395.1:0-242 GCF_000622305.1 Nannospalax galili
TGACATGACCATCTGCACATCAGAGGTGGCAGGAGACACTACCATCTGCACATCAGAGGTGGCAGTTGACACAACCTTCTTTACAGCACAGGGGCAGATGTCACGATGATCTGCAAGTCAGTGGGGGCAGGTGACATGACCATGTGCATGTCAGAGAGGGCAGGTGAGATGACCATCTGCACGTCAGTGGTGGCAGGAGACACGACCATCTGCAGGTCAGAGGTGGCAGGTGACACGACCTT
>NW_008398396.1:0-242 GCF_000622305.1 Nannospalax galili
TGTGTGAAGGCTAGAGGTTGATTTTAGGTGTCTTCTGTGATCACTCTCCTCCTTATTTTTGAGATAAGGTCTCTCATTGAACCCACTGATGTGGCTGCAGGGCTCTGCCTGTCTCTGCTCCCTTCTAGCCCTGGAGTTCTAGACTCAGGCCACCCTGCCTGGCTTTTCACATGGGTGCTGGGGGTCTGAACTCAGGCCATTGAGCTTTAATGCAGGTGCTTCACTGATTGATACATCTCCCC
>NW_008398397.1:0-242 GCF_000622305.1 Nannospalax galili
TTGGTCTTTTTGAGACAGGATCTCCTTGTAGTCCCAGCTGGCCTGGACCTCCCTATGGTAGACCAAGCTGGCCTTGAACTCACAGAGATCCACCTGCATCTGCCTCCTGAATGCTGAAATTAAAGGTGTGCACCACCACAATGCCTGGTGTAAACTTTTAAAATCTTAAGAGTAAGCTGGCCATGGTAGTGCATGCCTTTAATCCCAGCACTAGCACTCAGCAGGCAGGCAAATTTTTGTGA
>NW_008398398.1:0-242 GCF_000622305.1 Nannospalax galili
AGGGGGCAGCATGGCTTCCTGGCTGCCATGCTGAATGTGGCTCTGGCCCTTTAGCCTGGGGGCCCTGAGAGCTTTCAGGCTTTGGGCAGGGATTCCTCTGACAGTGTAACAGCACAGGAGGTGGCATCTCTCAGCCTTTCCTGCTCTCCTTGATTAGATCTGTGAGGCAGACAAGGAGTACTTAGGTTATTAGAGTGAACCCTGGGCATGGGAAATGGGGTGTCTTGAGCCCCCAACAAGGT
>NW_008398399.1:0-242 GCF_000622305.1 Nannospalax galili
AAATAATGCCACTCTATCCCCATACTTTTGTTTTTCAAGAGAAACTCAAACCTAGATTTTCAGTGGAATGCTTTGGTTAGGCTTAATCACAATTGCTTCTTTTAAACAAATTTGTCCAGTCATTGCCTAAGATTCACTGTCCATATTTATCACAATGACTATAGATTTTTATACCTTATAAACAATATATCAGTGCAATATTTCCTGATTCATACTACACCTACATTGAAAAAGTAATTTAT
>NW_008398400.1:0-242 GCF_000622305.1 Nannospalax galili
AGATCCATGGGTGGCTGTAGAATAGTGGCAAGAAGCTCAGAGAGCAGACAGCATGATTTCCTACTGCCCAGACCAGAGCAGGATCCATGTGTTCAACAAAAGGCTTCCTCAGCTTAAGGTGAAAGAGAAAGAGGAAGAGAGATAATAAGTCCAGGTCTTTACCAAGGGTAAAATACAGCCAGAGAAGGAGCGGGACAGCCAGTATGAGATTGTGCTCAAGGTCAAGCTCTTGTCTTCTGATC
>NW_008398401.1:0-242 GCF_000622305.1 Nannospalax galili
GGGGGGGGTGTCATTAGAATGGACAGCAGATCTACCATTGTCTATTCTTGAACAGAGCCCTGCAGGGTTTTCTTAGCCTGACCCATCTCTATTCTTTTCCCTCAGGGCCGTGACTCTGGAGATCATCTGTTGTTGAAGGTACCTTCTCAGTCACGCTGAATAACAGGTCAGCTGCCAAGAAGCTCAAGATCACAGGATCTTCTGCAAAGAAAGGAAGAGTGAGGTGGCTTGGAGGGTCTGTC
>NW_008398402.1:0-242 GCF_000622305.1 Nannospalax galili
CACTTGGTGTATTTTTAATGGAACTTGGTAATTATTTTCTACTTTTAAACACGAAGAAAATGGAGATAAGAAATTGGTCACAGGTCAAGAGCACTGGCTCCTCTTCCAGAGGACCAGGCATCAGTTCCCAGTACCCAAATGGCTTCTGGAAACCCTCAGTACTTCAGTGCTAGGAGATCTGATGCCATCTTCTGACCTCTGCAGCCATTGCATGCCTGTGTTTCAACTACAGGCATGCAGGA
>NW_008398403.1:0-242 GCF_000622305.1 Nannospalax galili
AGCAGGCTAGAATGTGAAATTACTTAGTGAAACCTTGAGAAAGTTATTTACCTTCTGTGATCCCTGGTTGTCTAATTATGAAATACAAAAAGAAATGTTAATGTACATTGCTGTCTAAATTAAATGACACAAATCTGTCTTGAGCAATGGCAATAGCTTAGTACTAACAAGACTCTATTTGTGTAAGAACGCTATGGTTGCAAGCAGGAAAACTGAGGTTTTCTTATGAACTCACCGCATTC
>NW_008398404.1:0-242 GCF_000622305.1 Nannospalax galili
CTCCAGAGTAATAATAAAATAAGTTACATGAGTCCTGGTCCCAGCACCTTCCTTGGGTAAGTCCAGGGAGCCCAGTGCACACCTTGACTCCCCCAGCCTCTTTCACAACACCCCTATGGACTCACTCCTCTTAGGCTGGGTACAGGCCCATTTCTTGTCTTGGCACCCCGGACACTGGGGCTAACCTCTCGACCCAGAGCCAACACTGCTTCCTGATCCTTTGCATCAGGACCAAACTATTT
>NW_008398405.1:0-242 GCF_000622305.1 Nannospalax galili
CACAGTAATAGAGAAGTTTACCCAGACTCTGAATGTTACTGTTTGTAGAGGCTGATTTCCCGCCGTGAATAGGAGAATCAGTGTAAAGATCATTGACAGATCCATTCCTCCATTACTTTATAGATAATGCAACCTGAATAAAAGATCATATTTAGGGGCTGGACAGATGGCTCAGTGATTAAGAGCACTGCCTGCTCTTGCAGAGGACCTGGGTTTAATTTCAGTACCCACATGGTAGCAAA
>NW_008398406.1:0-242 GCF_000622305.1 Nannospalax galili
ACAGTAACAGAGCAGAGAAAAACCAGAAATCAACACACATTTGAAAGACATTGGTGGAAACACTACGCAGGTAGATACCGTAAAACAGAAATCTCACTTAGAGGACCGAGATCTGTCTGACTATACCCAATCTTTCGGTTGGTGGAAGCTGGAGGTCTAAGTAAACACATTCAAAGACATTATTCTCTGTTAGTCATAGGATGTTAAGTCAGAAACAAAGGTGGGTAAGGAGATGGCTATTT
>NW_008398407.1:0-242 GCF_000622305.1 Nannospalax galili
TGAAACATTGTGAAGTCATATTGTAACATTGTGATGGCGCATTTGGGACCATAGTGTTAGCACATTGGAGCATTGCGATGTTATAATGGAACGTTGAGAAGTCATATTGTAGCATTGTGATGGCATATTGTACCAATATAGTGGCACATGGGGCGATTTTATTGGCTCATTGGAGTGTTGTGGTGTCACATAGGAACACTGAGAAGTCATAGGTTAGCAGTGTGATGGCACATTGAAACAAT
>NW_008398408.1:0-242 GCF_000622305.1 Nannospalax galili
TTTTTTTTGTGATTCTGTCAAGAATGTTATTGTGTTGCATTATTATTGTGTTGTAATTGTATACTGTGATTTATTTTTTTTATTTTATTTATATGAGTGTTATGCCTGAATGTGTGTAAGTGCGCCTGTGTCATTCGGTGCCCATCGAGGACAGAGAGGGTGTCAGATCCCCTGGAACTGAAATTATAGAGAGTTGTTAGCCACCATGTGGGTGCTGAGATTCAAACCCAGGTCTTCTGCAA
>NW_008398409.1:0-242 GCF_000622305.1 Nannospalax galili
CACAATGCTCCATGGTGTCATCACAATGATAGTATATGACTTCACAATGTTACATTGTGACATCACCATGCACCATGTTGCCATCACAATGTTACAATATGATGTCACAATGTTACATTGTGACGTGACAATGCTCCACAGTGCCATCACAATGTTACCATTTGACTTAACAATGTTCCATTGCGACATCGCAATGCTCAATGTGCCATCACTATGCGCAATTGTGTCATTACCATACTCCA
>NW_008398410.1:0-242 GCF_000622305.1 Nannospalax galili
GCACAGGAAGTCATGGTAGTTTTCGCACACTGGAGCATTTTCATTTCACATAGGAGGACGTTGAAATCACAATGGAACAATGTGATGCCACAATGGAACATTAGGAAGTCAAATTGTAACCTTGTGATAGCACATGAGAGCAATATAATGGACTATGGGGCGATAGGGTTGGCACATTGCAGCATTGTGATGTCACGTTGGAGTGTTGAGACTTCACAATGCAGCATTGTGAAGTCATATTG
>NW_008398411.1:0-242 GCF_000622305.1 Nannospalax galili
CCATGTAATCAAAATTTAAATATAATTAATCATATATATGAAGTAAAGGCTGTTGATAGCTTGTACCTGAGCCAAATACTAGCTCATTGTACTTAAAGAAATATTAGATCAGGTGAATTTCTGCCATTGTCAGAAATTTGAGGAAATTTCTATGTATTTGCACTTTGGACACAGTTTTCTTTCTTTAAAATACAAGATTAGCGTCAGGCATGGTGGCACACACCTTTAATCCCAGCATTTGG
>NW_008398412.1:0-242 GCF_000622305.1 Nannospalax galili
TATTTCCTACTTCATGATGATCCTCATGTCACATTGGAGCTTGAGAGAAAAACAGACTATTTAGAGCTATGGGTCCTCGTGGGTCCAGGATTTCTGGCCTTGCTGATGTGGCTGGGGACTGTGCAGCACTGCATTTACTCAGGGTCACCCTGGTGGTGTAGCACCAGCCCTGTCATCCACACAGGACACACAGTGAGTGTTTTCACCTCACCTACAGCCCTTTTTGGTCACGACTTACTGTT
>NW_008398413.1:0-242 GCF_000622305.1 Nannospalax galili
GGATGTTTCAGTTGGAAAATCCACAGAGAACAGGTCATCAGTAAGGGAGTGGTGTGGTTGAAGAGGAGATCGAATTCAGTGATATAAAAGGGAATAATGCACTAGGAAGGGTTAAATGGGGGAGAGAAATGGGAGGGCAGAGCAGAGGAGGGGAAAGGGGGGAGGGGTAAATAACACTAAAGGCCTTTTGAAAAGGTCATATGGAAACCTAGTACTATAGAAACTTCTGTAAAGTATATATA
>NW_008398414.1:0-242 GCF_000622305.1 Nannospalax galili
GCAATGGTGACAGCTTGTACAAGACCCATGCAAACTCGAGCAGACTAAAACCCCAGTATAGAATTGTAGAAATGGGCAGCAGGCCCCAATCTTGGCCAAAGAACTTTTGGGAAACTGATTACTGCTGTGTGAGAAGAGCTGATCTTCTTTAAGGCTGACTAGATAGGCTGACTAGACCCTGGTGGGTGAACTTGCATTGATAGACATCTGGGATCACTAACTTGACTTGATAGGCCTTAACA
>NW_008398415.1:0-242 GCF_000622305.1 Nannospalax galili
CCTTTATTGAAAATAAATGCACATGCATGCCATCATCCCTAGTTTAATTTTTATGAATAACTTAGACCAGAGCAAGCCATGTTGATGTGGTTCAGAACCATTTGGATTCATGTCTAGTATGTGACATCTAGGCTTCAAGCTAAAATTCTCCAAGTGCCATTAGAAAAGAAGAAAATAGTACAACTTGAATTAAAAAAAAATATTATGAAGTGTGGTGGAATGACATTGTGAGCACTAGGTTT
>NW_008398416.1:0-242 GCF_000622305.1 Nannospalax galili
CTAAAGAAGGATTAGTTCTGTCAATTTAATGTGTGATCCTTTGTGTATTAAGAAATTTTTTGCATTTGTTTTACAATCCATTGACAGATTGACTGACAGCTTGACTGTGCATTCTTCACCAAAGTAAAAATTTATGGATTTGTAAATACATTCTTCAATTGAAAAAATGAAAGGTAGGAAACTAAGCTTGATGAGGGTGCTGTGAAACAGGCCATTTGTAACTGACTTAATCCTTCCTGTAT
>NW_008398417.1:0-242 GCF_000622305.1 Nannospalax galili
AAAAAAATTCACCAGTGACACATCTGACAGAGGTTTAACATCCAATATATAAAGAACTCAAAAAATAAAGAATCGAGAAACAAAATGACCCAATTAAAAGATGGGCTAAAGATCTAAGCAGAAAATTCTCAAAGGAAGAAGTAAAGATGGCTAAGAAACATCTTTAAAAGAGTTCAACAGTATTAGTAATTAGGGAAATGAAAATTAAAACTACTGTAAGGTTTCACCTTATTCCAATCAGA
>NW_008398418.1:0-242 GCF_000622305.1 Nannospalax galili
CCTGTATTTGTATGGGGATGTCTTTCCGTAATTTCTGGGAATTCTCTTCTATAATCCTGTTTAAGATCGCGTCAACACCATTAACCTAAAACTCTTCTTTTCCATTCCGATGATCCATAGATTTGGTCTTTTCGTTTTGTCCCACATCTCTTGAATATTCTATACCTGTGTTTTTTTTTAAATTTTCCATAGTCTTTGCTTGAGTCGTCCAATTCTTCAACTTTACCCTCCAGGGTTGATAT
>NW_008398419.1:0-242 GCF_000622305.1 Nannospalax galili
TGTGTGTATGTGTGTGTCTGTGTGTGTGTGTGTCTGTGTGTGTGTGTGTGTATGGTGTGTGAATATGATCAAAATACTCTATGAATATATAAATATATAATGAAATCCATATTATATAGTTAATATATGCTAATAGAAACATCAAGAACAAACCAAAAACGTAGATAAATACAAGGAAAATAGGAAAACATTTTTGTTATAAAAATTATTTATGAGGATTTTATTCAGGCACATGAAATAAA
>NW_008398420.1:0-242 GCF_000622305.1 Nannospalax galili
TACAGCAATCAACCACTTTTCTAGCTCAAACTTCCAAAGTCTTCCACATTCTTCCAAAACCCCATATGGTCATGTTCTTCAGAGCTAACACCCCAATCCTGGTTCCAATTATTGTATTAGTCACTTTTCTCTTGCTGTGATAAATACTGACCCAAGCAATTTATAGAAGGCAGAGTTTATTTGAGCCTACTGTTCTTGGGGAATTACAGTCTGTCATGGCAGGGAGGCATGGTGGCTGGAGG
>NW_008398421.1:0-242 GCF_000622305.1 Nannospalax galili
TCCTCACAGAGGGTTGGAGACACAAGATATAGCTACTGTGAGTTCACATAACGACTGCTGCGGACAGACATAATTAAAGAAACAGTGCACTTACACAAATAGGCACTCAGAAATTCTTCTAACAAAGGATGCTGATACCTGTGCCCTTCCCTCACGTTCTGATAATGGAGCAAAGGCAAATTGAGGTGCAAATGCTGTGTTTTAGCTGCACTACTCTATCAACCCTCAACAGGCTGGGCTCC
>NW_008398422.1:0-242 GCF_000622305.1 Nannospalax galili
AGGTATGCAGCCCAAGATCCCCACTCACAATCCAGACAATGACCAGTTCCTTCACTCAGCTGCCAGAATGACTTGAGTAACTTCTTCAGATCCCTGGCCTACAGGAAGATAGGAAGACCCAGAGCCTCTGAGCGAGCACAGATTGTGAACCTTCCCTCTGAGCTACTGATACAGGGACCACTTGCCAAACTCAAACTGAACCCAACCCTGAACCAGAGGTATGTACTCAGCCCAAGAGTCCT
>NW_008398423.1:0-242 GCF_000622305.1 Nannospalax galili
CTTTGGGTTGTGAAAACCTCTGGACATTGGACAAAGCTAGTATAAACAGGGTCAAAGACTTTAGGCTTAAGGGTGACAAGCTGGCACGTCTTTGGGACCAATCCGTGTCCTGGTGGGCACCACGCAGCAAGAAGCTGCTGTGTACTGCTGTTGTGACCCGGGAACTCTGCCGTGCCTTCCTCATCATGTTGCACTTCTCCCTCTGCAATAATTAGCCAAAATAAACCCTTCCTTCCTCATGG
>NW_008398424.1:0-242 GCF_000622305.1 Nannospalax galili
AGAGCAAAAGATTAAAGTGGAGAATAAGAAAATGAAAAATAACAATATGTATCATGGGACAGAGAGCATAACATGCTGGACAGAAAGGAGAAAGAACAGTGGAGGACTTAGGGGGAAGAAAGGAAGCAGGGAAAAAGATTGAATGTGTTGATGAATTGTGATCCTCAATCCTAAGGGCAACTCTTGTGGGTTAGGTTTTATGAGAGAAAGCCAAGATCACTAAGGACAGGCACCCCTAACTA
>NW_008398425.1:0-242 GCF_000622305.1 Nannospalax galili
GCCTCTGCCTCCCAAGTTCTGGGATTAAAGGCATGTGCCACCACGCCCGGCCCATCGAGCTTCTTTTAAGTCTGGAAACAAAGTTGGGACACCTGAGAGATTTTCAGCAAGTCTATTTACCACGAGGAGGAATATTAATTATAATATAATTAGTATAATTAATTATAATATAACTATAATATAATTAGTATTCTATATTATATACTAATTATAATATAATTTAACAAAGTTTTTTTTGGGGG
>NW_008398426.1:0-242 GCF_000622305.1 Nannospalax galili
AGTATATTTCTTTAAGAGTCCATGTGTATAGCTAAAGGCTACATAACAAGACACAGTAACATACAGGAGATAGCTTCCTTTGAATTTTTGGCCAGGGTGGCCCAAGAGATTCCCAGACGCAACCCAGCATAGAAGTAGGAAAATGAACAGCAGGCTCCGTTTTTTCTAAAACAATGATGGCAACTGATTGCTGCTACATGAAGAAGAGCTGATCTTCCTAAAACAAAGGACTCTAGATAGGC
>NW_008398427.1:0-242 GCF_000622305.1 Nannospalax galili
TTTCCCTAATTATTAATGATGTTGAACACCTTTTAAGATGTTTCTTAGCCAACTTTGTTTGTTCTTTTGAGAACTCTCTGTTCAGATCCTTAGCCCATTTTTTAAATTAAGTTACTTGCTTTCTTGATTCTTTGTTTTTTGAGTTCTTATCAAAGAATCTCATTTTTCAAAGACTAGTACCAAGTACCTCAACTGGTCACACACAGACATTGTCTAAGAATTTCCCAGGCCTAAGTGACACA
>NW_008398428.1:0-242 GCF_000622305.1 Nannospalax galili
CATCCGCGCCGACTTCGCGCTGGTGAAGGGCTGGAGGGCCGACCGCTCCGGGGTCGGGGGCAGCGCTCGCAACTTCAACGTGCCCATGTGCAAGGCCGCCGACATCACGGTGGTTGAAGTGGAGGAGATCGTGGACGTGGGGACGTTCCCCCCGGAGGACGTCCACGTGCCCAACATCTACGTGGACCGTTTGATCAAGGGGCCCAAGTACGAGAAGCGAATTGAGCGTCTGACCACGCTCA
>NW_008398429.1:0-242 GCF_000622305.1 Nannospalax galili
TCATCAATTTCCCCAACAAATATGGATTTATAAAATGCAGAGAAAATAAAATTTACTTTTGCATATTATACATTTACTGTTTCCCTACCATCATTTTGTAATTGAAAATACCGAAAAAAGTTCTGAAAATACAGATAGGCTAAGCGCTTCTTTGATAAATAAGGTTGATGTCCTCTTACAACTTTATTTCATAGAGGGATTATCTTTATTTTCTGGGAGTTGTTCTGGGCAGTAACCTCTGG
>NW_008398430.1:0-242 GCF_000622305.1 Nannospalax galili
CCCAGCACCCATATGGTATCTAACAACTGTCCCTAACTCCATTTCTAGGGGGATCCAACACCTTCTTCTGAACTATATGGGCACCAAAGAGTGTGGGTGCACATACATGCATGCAGGCAATATACTCATACACATTATATATTCCAATTCCATGAGCACTCTCAGAGGTGGTGCATGTTATGATATACAAGGTAAGTGCATATTGTGATCACATGCATCCTTTTCTAGTCCAGACAGTTTTA
>NW_008398431.1:0-242 GCF_000622305.1 Nannospalax galili
CTCACATCACTAAGCTAAAATATGACATCAAAATGCTCCAATGTGACCTCAAGAAGGAACAATGTGCCAACACTATGGACTCATGTGCTATTATACTGTTTCAATCTGCCATAACAGTCTTATGATATGACTTCACTGTATTACGTTGTGCCATCACAATGCTTACTGTGCCATCAAAATGCTCTGATGTGCCAACACTAAGGCCCATGTTCCATTATATTGCTCCAATGTGCCATCACAGT
>NW_008398432.1:0-242 GCF_000622305.1 Nannospalax galili
GCTCTGTGACACCTGCAATAAATGAGTTCCTGCTTGACTAGACTCCCTGTCTCGTCTGATTGTCCTCAGCAAGGAGGGCTGGCGAACAAGCGGACAGCGCACTCCCCTTTCCCTGATCCCCCCATGTGGGTAGTCCATCTGGAGCGACCTGCCAGCTGGGCCCAGCTGCCCGCCAAAGGCCCCCACATCTGGCACCCAATATGGGGCACGAGAAAGGGTAGATAAAACAAGGTAATCCATCA
>NW_008398433.1:0-242 GCF_000622305.1 Nannospalax galili
TTAAAAATTCCCCATCAGAGCAAGAGTGCCTAAAAACTTCGGGTTCCTCCAAAAAGGACCCCAGAGCCAATAGTAGAATCCAAGGGAGCCTCACAGTGTCTACATCTCTCAGAGAAGACTTAAAATTCTCCCTCTCAAAATGAGAGTCTCAAAAGTTCTCCACCTCACCAAAGGGGCCAGAGGCATTCTCATTCTCAGAAGGAAAACCTCCAAAGTTCTTCCTCTCACCAGGAGGGCCATAG
>NW_008398434.1:0-242 GCF_000622305.1 Nannospalax galili
TCTTCATCTTCCCTTCTGGACATTCATAGACAAAACCAAAACTTTTTTTCTTCAAGGGAGGGAAAGGAAAAGATAGAGCAGGTGGGGAAGAAAGCAATTTAGAATTCCTCAGGACAGGATCAGAGCCCCCACCCCTAAATCCCAAGGTGGGGGTAAGTGACGTACCGAAAATGCAATGGGCTAGTCTAGTTCCTGTGACCAGTCTAGTTCCTGTGACCAGTCTAGTGCCTGTGACCAGTCTA
>NW_008398435.1:0-242 GCF_000622305.1 Nannospalax galili
TTGTGCCCTGTTACTGCCAGAGCACTGAGAAAAGCAGGAGTGCTGATTCATTAGAAAGAAGGAAGCTCACAGGTCGTAGGAAATAAACCATCTTTAAAGAGGTTCCAGAGCCCTCAGCAGACATGCTTTATTTGGTTAAAGCATAATGCTTAATGACAAAATGGAATGCTCATTTCAGTATTTACAGGCTAGCTTCTAGCCTGCTTTTATAGGCAGTCAGGGTGGAGGGGGACTGCAAAGAA
>NW_008398436.1:0-242 GCF_000622305.1 Nannospalax galili
ATCCCAACAGGTGTCCAATCAGGAAGACCACCCACCCACACAGCTAATGGAGGGCCAGGGCACCAAATTACCCCTCCTTGGCATATACCCAAAGGACACATCCTATTGTAGAGACACTTTACAACTGTATGTGTTGCTGCAGTCCCTTCTGCATGAAATAACTACCATCACCACGACTTTGGCTGAGCCTCATTGCTAAACATAGTCATAATTGGGCTTGTTGATGGTTGTGCTCATTCATT
>NW_008398437.1:0-242 GCF_000622305.1 Nannospalax galili
TTGCTGCTCTCCTGGTGGGAGAGGTACTCACGAATTCTGTGTTTCCGGGGGTGCCAGCTGCTGGCTGGCACGAAGTTCGGAGGCTCTCACGTTGGGCACCAGATATGGGCATGCGGGTTTCGCGGAGCGCCAGCTGCTGGACATGGCACCGGTCTCCCTCGCGCCGCTGGGGGGACGTGAGGCGGGTCATGCACCATGTCTGCTGAGACTCTCCGCTACCAGGCCTGGCGGCTCTCGAGGAC
>NW_008398438.1:0-242 GCF_000622305.1 Nannospalax galili
ACATTTTCTGGGGCCCCGAGTTTTCCTCAAAGTCAGCCGCTTCATTTTCATCCTTTGCATGCCTGGCATTTGGCATTTCTGTGTGTCTATTGGTTCAACAGAGTGCATGACTCAGAAAGACTAAGACCTACTGCCCTAGGTAGTGTTTAGGAACACATAGAGCACAGAAAATCCTTGAGCCTATATTACCGTCTAGGGACTAAACTATTTAACTGAAATTTGGAAAGCTGACATTCCATGCT
>NW_008398439.1:0-242 GCF_000622305.1 Nannospalax galili
ATTGTTCTAGCCTAAAAAATTAAATGATGGCTAAATTTGTTTTCTCTCCCTCTCTAGAAGCCACTCTATCAGCTATCAAAATGCCTGAAAACAAATCCTGAGTCCATCAGTCTAGCCTTGGCAGAAGAAGAAAAAAAAAAAAGAGTTATTACCTTGGTGCTTAAAAAAAGAGTTATTACCTTTTTGTATTAATGCTAACCATTGCTCCTTGCCTCTTCAGATATTTTCAGGACCAAAATCCA
>NW_008398440.1:0-242 GCF_000622305.1 Nannospalax galili
TACAGGAAAAATATTTTTTCACATCTCCTATGTCAGTGGATAAGGATTTGCCGGCCCACGTTTTCTTGCTTTTTACTGTTACTTTACTCCTCACTGTGTTGCCCGGAGAGTAGCTTCATTTCTTCTGCTTGCTGCAAACAGCTGACTTTGTTGATGTTCCCCTTTTCATCTACACCTAGATTGAAGCAAGTTGTCTCCATCTCATGAGCATCCCATTCCCTTCCAGCCAGAGGATCTGGATT
>NW_008398441.1:0-242 GCF_000622305.1 Nannospalax galili
GATAAAATGCCCCCCTCTGATTATACTTAGAACTTGTTCCGTATTTGGTGTGAAACTGCCAGATCAGGTCATTTCTCTGGACTCCGGCTGGTATGGACAGGAAGATATGTTGAGAATACCAGACTCTCAAGGAAAAAAAACTACAAAGCTCTGGAGAACACTGGTGAGAAGCTGATTCCTCATCCCCTTAACTGAGCCTAACAGTTACACAACAAATTCAGACAAGTAATTAACACCACTTT
>NW_008398442.1:0-242 GCF_000622305.1 Nannospalax galili
AGGCGGTAGAGATGGCGAGTGGGGTCAAAATGGCAGGCACGGACCCATTGTGAGCGCCAAGGAGATGGCAAGCGCTGTCGAAATAACCAGAGAGGTCGGGACTGCAGAGTGGTCTGGGTGGTCCGAGCTATCAGGAAGGCGCGTGCAGTCTGGATGGTGGGCATGGTCTGCAAGCCTGGAGCGACCAGAAGTGAGCCGAGACAAACCGATGGAGGGCGCTGTAGGGATGGTGGGAGTGGTCC
>NW_008398443.1:0-242 GCF_000622305.1 Nannospalax galili
ACACACACACACACACAGAGCCCCTTTTCAGAGGGCTTATCAACTTTGTCTGAATGGTGCCCACTCAGGATAAAGGACTTGAGAAAAAAGATATCCCACCCTCTGCTTCTCAAGATCCAAATCCCAGCTGGCCAGACAAAACCTTCTCTGGTCAGTGGTGCTCAGCACAGGCAGATCCCTGTGCCAGATGCCACAGGAAATATGGGGTCTAGACCAAGTACTGCTGAGTTTTTTCTCATGGT
>NW_008398444.1:0-242 GCF_000622305.1 Nannospalax galili
CTACTTCAGATACCAGATCACAAAGAAAGGCTTGGAGCTACACAGCTCTGCAGAAGTCTTTTGAGACAGGATCTCATGCAGCCCAGACTGTAAGTAATAAAACATAATGGTTCATTTTCAAGACAAAAATGCTTTGAATGAGCTTTGGTCCAACTGCAGAGAAACAGGGAAGCTGGGCCTGCTGCTGCCTGATTCTGAGTACTTTCTCCCAAACTAGAAGTTTAGAGTAGAAAATTACGAAC
>NW_008398445.1:0-242 GCF_000622305.1 Nannospalax galili
AATCCAAGACTGCATGTACATAAGCTATGTGACTATAAGCCCTATTGATAGGCAATAGTAATTCATAAGATGTTTTCAACTCTTCTCAGTTCTGGAAGATTAGAGTCATGATGACCTCATCAAGATTAAAAAGAAAAACAAAGACAAATATGCAAAGCCAGTTACATCCAGTAATAAAACATTGAATAGAGAGGAAGAGAGAATTTCAAGAGAACCATTTAATGTTCACACAACTCCAGTTG
>NW_008398446.1:0-242 GCF_000622305.1 Nannospalax galili
AGAGACACATAAAAAATAAACCTCATGTTATATCCTATGAAATGTGTGGCAACAGACATGGAATTTGCTGTTGTGTCATACTTTCGCACTCTAAAGTGGTAGGCTACATAAGCAATGGAATGGACTTTTGAAGTCTGAGTTATGTAGTACCTGCTAGGTGGTCTCAAAGCTTGTAGGACTAAAATGACTTCCGAAATGGAGGGCACCCCCTCCATAGAGATGAGTATACCACTTTGTTTCTT
>NW_008398447.1:0-242 GCF_000622305.1 Nannospalax galili
TAATTTTTCTTTTACCTTTCCTTGCATTTGGAGTGTAATATTTGTCTGTCTAGTTGAACCTAGGTTAGCCAAATATTTATAAGCAGGTACTGTGCTTTAATATAAATTCAGAGAGAAAACTGAATTCTTATGAAAAGGGTTAAAGAAACTTGAATACCAAGAACTATGTATTACATGGATAGTTCGGATTTTCTCTATTTTAAAACAATTGTTTATTTTTACATGAATGCATTTTACTTTGA
>NW_008398448.1:0-242 GCF_000622305.1 Nannospalax galili
CAAATCCAAACCTTATCAGAGTGGGTTCTGGGTTTAAACCACGGGGTTCCTGGGCATCGAATTCATCTCCTCAGACCTGGCTGAAGGCAATTTTACACATTGAGACAGTCTCCTGGGTGTTTTCTAACTTAAAAAAATATTTATTCATTTATTTACTTATGAATATATGTGTCTGCATGTGTGCTTGCAATCCGAGACTGAATCCCAACCTCACCACAGTGGGTTCTGTTCTTAAACCATGG
>NW_008398449.1:0-242 GCF_000622305.1 Nannospalax galili
GCTGATAATTTTCTGATTTTAAGTGTTCCTGCAAGTGAGAGAATAAAAGGACATCTGGAACATGAAGTGTAATATGGAGTGGTGAACTTGCTGGACGTTTATAATCTGGAGGATCCATCTTGCCTTTTCGTGAGATAAGCAGGTGACCACCAGCAGGCTATAGCACTCGTACGTACAGTAACAGAAAACAGAAGAAGACCAAGTAGTTTTAAGAGGAGGGAGCCTTTCTTTACAGTTTCTTT
>NW_008398450.1:0-242 GCF_000622305.1 Nannospalax galili
ATCTTGCTGGTTATTTCACACCAATTAAGCTTCATTTGGGATTGGTCCTGCAGGACTGTTTTAGGGTCAGGACCAGGATCAAACTCTATATAGATGGAAGTCCACACTCAGAAACACATTAGGGATGATTAAATCTCAATAGAGAAGATGACAAAGATGTGCAGTACCAATGCCCCATCACCTTCTCTCCCTCAACTGTCCCCACACCCAGGTGACTCCTTACCTCTCACCCGAGGCCCAGA
>NW_008398451.1:0-242 GCF_000622305.1 Nannospalax galili
CCATGGGAAATATTTAATACTCTTTTTAGCCCAATGGCAATATTTTTCAAAAGATTTGGTTTAATTTTATGCTGATTTTGGTCCTTTTTCTTCCTGGAATCATGTAGGTAAAAGTTCTATATTTTATCCGTATAGAAGGATTACAAGTGAAGTCTCCCTCACCAACAAGAAGAGGGTCCATGGAATGCTTACATGACACCAGCAACTCAGAAGAACGTCAAAGGAGACCACACAGCCCTTCT
>NW_008398452.1:0-241 GCF_000622305.1 Nannospalax galili
AATAAATAAATAAATAAATAAATAAATAAATAAATAAACAAACAAATAAACTTACCTTATCCTAAGATAGAAATAAAACATAAATAGCAATGCTATCTATAGAGTTTTGTAATGAATACAATTCATTGTGTTAAATTTACTGAAATCAAATTAATGTTTTTTAATTAATTTTATTTAGTTTTTAAATTACGTAAACTTCTCTCATAAATGTTTACCACTCAATATATGAAATAGTATTTAC
>NW_008398453.1:0-242 GCF_000622305.1 Nannospalax galili
AAAGATAACTAAGCCAGAAAAGGATGTCATGGCTTATCAAACTTGCAGTCAGGCCCGGTCTCCAGATGGGCTTCCATAGCTGGGCAGATGTCTCTCGATGGAATCCAGATGGGGGTCATTGCATCCTGTGGAAAAATACAAGAGTATCCTTGTCCTCTTGTCAGGACGGGGGCTGGTTTCTGCCACAGGTGTGAACTAGGATCCCTCCATCTAACTAGTGGCAGAGGCGTAGCCCAAGGCAA
>NW_008398454.1:0-242 GCF_000622305.1 Nannospalax galili
GCCGGCACCTTGCTCCCAGGGCTTCCGGACTTGTGAGAACCACAAGTCACCAGCCCCCTTGGACTCTGAAGATAAGATTCCCATAACACAGTCTTTGTGTTTCAGCAGTAGTGAGAGATGCTAAATAACCACATTACATCTCTTAATTTGAATGTGAAAGGGAGAGGGAGAGAGACACAAAACCCGTTTATATTTCTGATCTCCTCTTCATAGAATTCTGGCCTTGTTAAATGAAATTTTGG
>NW_008398455.1:0-242 GCF_000622305.1 Nannospalax galili
ACCAAGTGGGGAGGGGTGACCTCCACCCGGGAGGTGCCAGGGCCCCCGCCTCATCCCTCCATCTCCCTATCACCCCAAGTCGGCCCTAGGCCACCGAGTTCCCCCTCCCAGGAGGGGGCTGGGCAGTGCAGCCCCGAGTAGGGCCTCCCCACCCCACAAACCCCAGTCAGGCCACTGTCCAGAAGCCCAGCATCAAGCCCCAGTCACGCCTCTGCCCAGAAGCCCTGTCCTGGGTTCAGAGG
>NW_008398456.1:0-242 GCF_000622305.1 Nannospalax galili
AGATTTTTAGGACTAGAGAGAAGAGGACAATTTCCTGTTTGGGATTTGAAAAGTTTCGGTTTGAGTGAAGACCTAGAACTAAATGGGAGACAACTTAACTCAGTGAGACTTTTCTCATTTTTTCTAGATAGTGCTCGAATAATAACCTGGATTCTAAGATTCCCAGAAGCATCTTCTTTCCCAAACTCAGCTGTAGTTTAACACCCAAAGCAAGAACCCTGGATGATGTACTTTGAGGAGGC
>NW_008398457.1:0-242 GCF_000622305.1 Nannospalax galili
AGGGGGGGGCAACATGGCTGATTATTCAAAAATAAAAATATTAAGGTGAAAGATTTTTTAAAAATTGCAGTACATAATTTACACAAAAGCAATGCCGTTGCTTCCCCTGCATGGGCTCAGGGGGTAGACTTGGCCATCCTCTTTTGGGGAGTTGGGGTGGCTTTTGGGAGGAATTTCCTGACATTTTAAATATGTACAATCAAAGTCCTAGTCACATTGTAGACCTTGGGGATTGTTCCAAC
>NW_008398458.1:0-242 GCF_000622305.1 Nannospalax galili
GGCTCTGAGAGGCCATTGTGTGTAGCTGTGAAGTTCAAGCATAGCTGGTAATGGAGAGACAAGATGTTAGAGGTGCTAGAGCCATGAGACATCTAACAAGGAGAATGCATACAGACAGTGGTACCAGCCCAAGAGAATGATGAATCTACAGGCAGTAAATCTGGAGTGGAAGAGCCATCTAGACACTTTGAACCTAATGTCCCAAACATCAGACGTGGAGCTACAAGATTTAGTGATGACTG
>NW_008398459.1:0-242 GCF_000622305.1 Nannospalax galili
AATCCCAAAATTCATTTGGAATCATAAAAGACCCCAGATAGACAAAACAATCCTGAGCACAAAGAGCAAGTCTGTGGGGATTACTATAGTAGATCTCAAACTATACTACAGAGCTATAGTCATTTTAAAAAGCAAGATATTGGCACACTAAAACAGACATATAGATCAATGGAACAGAGAACCCAAACATGAGTGTACGCAATTTCAGCCACCCGATATTTGACAAAGGTGCCAAAAACACA
>NW_008398460.1:0-242 GCF_000622305.1 Nannospalax galili
ATCTTGTTTATCTTTTCAAAGAACCAGCTCTTGGATTCTTTGATTTTTGGATTGTTTTCTTTGTTTCTATTTCATTAATTTTTGCTCTGATTCTTGTTATTTCTTCTTGTCTCCTGGGTTTGTGTTTCATTTGTTGTTGTTTTTCAAGTATCCTGAGTTGCAATGTTGTCATTTTTTGGTGTGTTCTTTTGGATTTTTTTAATGCAGGCATTTAGAGCTATAAACTTTCCTCTAAGGACTGC
>NW_008398461.1:0-242 GCF_000622305.1 Nannospalax galili
TTGTCTAAGAATGGCAGAACCTTTTGTACCATTTCTTCCCCACAGGCTAAGCCTTCTGCACTGGAATACACTGCCCCTTGTTGCAGGCCATACAGGCTGAACAGGTATTCCTCCAATCACAGAAAACTTTCTTTTTGTCACTTTGCTCCTAAGAACAGGGCTTAAAATCACTTAAAGTTTGAATCTGTGAGGGGGGGGATGATTTCAAAAGGAACAAGGACCTGTACTCTGCTGAAGACTCT
>NW_008398462.1:0-242 GCF_000622305.1 Nannospalax galili
TTCTCAAAGGATGGATGGCCCTGGAGCCTGGTGGAGTGGGCAAAGAGGTACGTGGCCTGTAGCGAGGCAGCCTGAATTAGGAGAACACCCCCATTTTTCAGGTAGTGGAGGCAGTGTGCCTAATGGTGGTGGTGCTTGTTCCTCACGAAGCAGCTGGGTCTCCGGTGAAGGCTGGTGGTGATTAGAGTGCTGGACTGCCTCAGTTCTGGCTAACCTGCCTGGTGTTTGTTCATTGAGAGTTG
>NW_008398463.1:0-242 GCF_000622305.1 Nannospalax galili
CACACCAGAAATGAATGTTCTGCTCCCAGTATAATTACCCTACAATCATGCACCACCAAGCTGAGGCAGTTTGACTGCTTAATTTGTGGAGACATATGAATGGATACAGGGCACGTTATTTCCTGACTGGTGGATATATAACACATTGCCTACATTGTACAATGCTCACCTTACTCGTTCTTACTCCTAATTGAAGCTTTTCTGAAGGAACCTCACTCTTGCTTCCTGTAAACTCAGTCTCT
>NW_008398464.1:0-242 GCF_000622305.1 Nannospalax galili
ATAACAAATAACCTTCATTATTCCACCAAAGTTGACCCATGTTGGCAAATCTTTCAGTCTTTGATTTCTTATTCTTATTTTTCTCCCTTAAACTTCATTGTATATATATTTTTATGTAACTTCCTTCAAGTTATTTCTGGAAAGTATGTTAAAAATTGCCTCTCTTTGGCATAATAAAAAAATTAAATATTGTTGAAATAGAAAAATATGAAAGCTTATGTAAGAACTTGAAATCTGTATTA
>NW_008398465.1:0-242 GCF_000622305.1 Nannospalax galili
AGAGATGCTTTCAGAGCAGCTAGGTTTCCTGCTTTTGTGAGCTGTCACCCACGTTTAGGTGGGCTTTTGGTGATGCAGCTGTCTGTGAGTCATTTATGCTCCTGTAAGTAACCCCACAACTATATTAGTGTAAGGGACTCCAATAAAACTCATTGGTTCACCAAGTGGGATTTTGGTGCTATTCCTACCTTGTCTGTTGTTGATTCCTTAACTGAAGTGAGACATTTGTTCTTGTTTCACCA
>NW_008398466.1:0-242 GCF_000622305.1 Nannospalax galili
GACCCAGTGTCATTATTCCAAGTCGTAGAGACTTAATTGTTTGCATAATTTAATTACACTATGTATATTAGGATCATAAATATGTCCATAGGTCACAGATGTTTCCTCCTTTCCATAGTAAACGTCAGTGGATCCCAGTGCACAACAGCCTTTGTTGAATTCTATCATTTTCACTCCAGTTTAGCAAATAGGAAGCAGTTCAACAATTGTCAACTCTTAATTAGCAAAGACCAGATAAAAAA
>NW_008398467.1:0-242 GCF_000622305.1 Nannospalax galili
GCAGAGGGAGAGGCAGTGTATCAAGTTTTGGCCCATGCAAAGGCCTCTTAAAAGCCTCAGAATTCAATCAAAGGTGATAGAGCAGGGTCGTCCCATCTGGGGTAATGATGGGGATTAGGGAGTGGCGAGTTCTAGGCATCAGTCTCACAGTCTGCGAACAGGAATATATATCGAAAGGCATTTCCTGTGGCTCTGGCAGTCAGGTGGTTGTCTCAGGTCCATTGAATGGTTGTTCTGTAAGA
>NW_008398468.1:0-242 GCF_000622305.1 Nannospalax galili
GTTTTGGGAGGCAGGATTTTACTGTGTATCCAGGCTGACCTCAAACTCACAGTCCTCCCACCTCAGCCTTCTGAGAGCTGGATTACAGGTGTATGTGCCATACCTGGCCAGAGTTGCCAATGTGTGTAACTTGAAAACATATGACAAAGACTGTCTCAGACAGATGGAGAGCACTCAAAGAATGGAAAAAGAGTTTGGATTCTGGAAAGGTCAGAAAGGTTAGGCAGAAAGCCAGAAGAGGA
>NW_008398469.1:0-242 GCF_000622305.1 Nannospalax galili
CCCCAGAACAATTTTCATCCTTTGTATGCCTGTCGTGAACTATTCTTCAGGTTTTAAAGCCTTCAGAAACTCCTTAGGACAGAATTTGGGTTTTTATCAATTTTTTTATGGAACTTGGGCTATGTTGGAAATCAAGATGGCTGGATTCAGGACAAGTTAGTCCAGAACCTTTGAGAAGACTACAGCTTCTACTAAAAGGGACAAAGCACTGAAAACAGTGTCTCACAGCCCTGTCATGCAGA
>NW_008398470.1:0-242 GCF_000622305.1 Nannospalax galili
AAAAAAATGGACCTCCCTCTGCTTCCCTGGGCCTGCACAACCCTCAGGCCTCTCTCCGAACATCAGGCCTCTCTCCAGGGTAAGTCCATCACGCCTTCATCACCTTGACTCCCCCAGCCTCATTCACCCTCCCAACTCCCCTGACCGTCTCTCCTCCTAGCCTGGGTCCTGTCCCATTCCTAGTCTTGGTGCCCTAGACACCAGGGGAACCACCACTGCTTCCTGATCCTTTGCATCCAGAC
>NW_008398471.1:0-242 GCF_000622305.1 Nannospalax galili
AAAATGTCTTCAACATGCTCCATTGTGACATCACAATGCTCCGTGTGCCATTACAATGTTTCAGTGCTTCCTAATAATATTCAATGTGCAATCATGAAGCTCTAATGTGTCATGACAATTTTCCAATGTTCCATCACATTTCTCAGTGTCCATAACATTGCAACATTGTGTCACTACAATGCTCAATGTGCCAACACAATGACCCAATGTGAAATCAAAATGTACCAAGGTGACATCACTGT
>NW_008398472.1:0-242 GCF_000622305.1 Nannospalax galili
ACTCAGCCTTAAAGAAGACATTTCTGTTATGCTCTTATGGATCAGGAAACATGTATAAGAGAAGGCAGAAAAAAAGAGCAGGAAGAGATTGAGAGAGAAAGAAAGGCTACAAACTGACATCTTCTAATAATGAGGTAGTCATTGAAATCCTGAAGCCAAAAGAGTTGTTCCTGAGTATACTGGGCCCACACAAATTAAGTCCTCCTAATAATAAGGTATAATAATAATAATAATAATAATAA
>NW_008398473.1:0-242 GCF_000622305.1 Nannospalax galili
CAAGAAGTAGCTGATACAGTCAGCTATGCATCTCGTTCAGAGGTAATTGACGTCTAACCTGTACCTAGAGCACAACAATGAGTGGCCATCTGCCAGGGTCAAGGTAACTGAGAATCTCCAAAAGGTTCACCTCATCTATATATTTATTGCTTTATGTTTTTTATTTTACTAAACCATAGTCTGGGAAGTTAAAAAAAATTTTGAAAGTACCTTAATAACTAAGCTGATATAACTCTCAAACT
>NW_008398474.1:0-242 GCF_000622305.1 Nannospalax galili
CCCTGGAACTGGAGTTAAGGATGGGTGTTAGCCACCATGTGGGTGCTGGGAGCCCAACCTGGGTTCTCTGGAAGAGCAGCCAGTGCTTTTAACCACTAAGCCATCTCCCCAGAACCCCCTAGAGGGAAGTACAAGGAGAAAGTACATGGAGAAAGGCCAAGGGATTATTTTCATAACAGAGTCTTCCTCCGTCTGATGGCCACACTTCTCAATTTATTTGCTTATGCTCCTTGTAGATTCCC
>NW_008398475.1:0-242 GCF_000622305.1 Nannospalax galili
AAAATGTCTTCAACATGCTCCATTGTGACATCACAATGCTCCGTGTGCCATCACAATGTTTCAGTGCTTCCTAATAACATTCAATGTGCAATCATGAAGCTCCAGTGTGTCATCACAATTTTCCAATGTTCCATCACATTTCTCAGTGTCCATAACACTGCAACATTGTGTCACTACAATGCTCAATGTGTCAACACAATGACCCAATGTGAAATCAAAATGTACCAAGGTGACATCACTGT
>NW_008398476.1:0-242 GCF_000622305.1 Nannospalax galili
CTATCTTACAAAATAAACACAGACATCTTAAAATTGTGATCATAAAAATATATATTTTATTGTCCTAATGGCCTGGATGGTGACATCTGGGTTGTCACACAGGACTGTGAAGGTGGATGTGAGAGCTCTGTGTCATGCACAGCCTTCCCTTGTAGGTTTCCCCAGGAACAGGATGACCAGGAATGCTTTGCAAAGATCTCTGTGTTCATGGTCATCATGACAACTAAGAGCATCAGGCTCAC
>NW_008398477.1:0-242 GCF_000622305.1 Nannospalax galili
TTCAAGATTCATGACCATCTGTGTTCAAAACAATGAAGCTGATGAAGTTCTGTAAAGGCTACAGTGATGGAGAGACTCCACCTTCCTTGTAATTTCATCCAAACTTTAAGGAGGAGACAGCATTCATACTCCAAGTGGATTTCAAATGCCAGAGCCTTAGAAGCAGATGTTCTGTGGGGTCAGGAAACAGTTTGGTGGGTCCAGACCCCTGACTTGCCTGAAGGGGCATCAAAAGTAAAGAC
>NW_008398478.1:0-242 GCF_000622305.1 Nannospalax galili
GGATCTCGGGGCGCCAGCTGCTGGGCGTGGCGCCGGTCTCCCGCGGGCCGCCGTGGTGCGGCGGGTCGCGCACCGCGTTGCTAGGGTGCGCACGTGTCCCGCACCCCGTTGCGCGACCCGCGGCACCTCGGCGGCCCGCGGAAGACCGGCGCCTCGCCCAGCAGCTGGCGCCCCGAGATCCCCGCAACCCATATAAATCTGTATCCCTTTGTGGTTATTATTAAAGGTTCCAATGAACCCAT
>NW_008398479.1:0-242 GCF_000622305.1 Nannospalax galili
TTAAAAATCTATATTCCACTAAACTAGAAAATCTAAAAGAAATGGATGAATTACCAGATATGCACAGCCTATCAAAGTTAAAACAAAACGACACAGGTAATTTAAACAAACCCTTAACAACCAATGAGATAGATTTAGTAATTAATCTACCAACTAAAAAGAGCCCAGGACCAGATGGATACAGTGTCAAGTTCTACCAAGCCTTCAAAGAACTAATACCAATACTCCTCAAATTATTCCAT
>NW_008398480.1:0-242 GCF_000622305.1 Nannospalax galili
ATGGCACACAGAGCATTGTGATGGTACAATGGAACATTTTGGAGTCATATTTTAGCATTGTGATGGCACATTGAGCATTGTGATGCCACATTTGAGCATTGTGATGACACACGGAGCTTTGTGATGTCACATTGAGGGATTTTGAGGGGATATTGAGCACCGTGTTTGCATGTTGAGCATGGTGACAACAAAATGGATAAATGTAATGACACAATGGAGCATTGTAGTGGCACAGTGGGAAT
>NW_008398481.1:0-242 GCF_000622305.1 Nannospalax galili
ATATTTCATACATTTTTACCAAATACTATTTAAAAATATCACACAAATACACGGTAAAAGCCCTTTTCACCCCCTCCCCCGAAGCAAGCTGGTGGCTTGAGATTATTCAAAATTAACACTTAAACTAACTAACATCAGTTTTGTGAGTATGTCTGTGGGGTTTACACCTAAAGATTGATAATCCACACAAGGATAAAAAGTCAGAAATTGGAGGTTGGAGAGATGGTTCAACAGTTTAGTGT
>NW_008398482.1:0-242 GCF_000622305.1 Nannospalax galili
CAGGGCTCCAGTACTGGGTGGAGGTGACTCCAGATACAGAGGGGCACTTCCTGCACAGAGCAGAACTGTGTGACAGAACTCCAGAACAGTACGGTTTTAATGAACATTATTACTGCAGTCCTCAAGGCAGAGGGGATTCTAATAGTGCAATGAAATTTCAGTATGTCAACTAATCATTTGACCAAGAGACATTTAGGGAGTGCCAATCAAAGGCGGGAGAAAAATGACAGCTTCTTTAGACC
>NW_008398483.1:0-242 GCF_000622305.1 Nannospalax galili
CATTCTGTCTCTATAGATTCATGTGTTTGGGATATTCATGGGATATTTCATGTAAATAGATTCATATAATATGTAAACTATTTTGTCTGGCTTCTGCTCAGCATAACATTTAGAAGGTTCGTCTACAGCACACATCTACATCGGAACATTGTGCTGTGTGTATATACTATATTTTGTTTGAGCATTCCATCACTGGAGCATTTTGGACTGTGACCACCTTTTGGAAATGTACCAGTACCTGT
>NW_008398484.1:0-242 GCF_000622305.1 Nannospalax galili
TTCATGCTGTTCTTACACTTGTTTGTGGTTCTGGGGATTTAACCTAGGGCCTCCAGCATTATAAGCAAGTGCTGTACTACTAAGCTATATATCCCCAACCTCTTAAGTTCTATTTTTCTTGCTACATTTAGAAAACATTTTATTTTTATGTGTATGAGTGTTTTGTCTGCATATGTATGTATATCATCTGCTTGCAGTGCCCGCAAATGCCAGAAGAGGGTGTCAGATCCCCTATTACTGGA
>NW_008398485.1:0-242 GCF_000622305.1 Nannospalax galili
TGAATTCACAGAGATCTGCCTGCCTCTGCCTCCCAAGAGCTAGGATTAAAGACGTGTGCCACCATGCCTGGCCACTACATTCTGATTTTTTAATGTAGGCACTAAGAGCTATAAACTTTCTTTTTAGGACTGTATTTGAAGTGTCCCAAAGGTTTTGTGGTGTTGTGTTATTCTTTTCATTTAATTCCAGGAATATTTTGATTTCTTTCTTAATTTCTTCTTTTATCCATTCATCATTCAGG
>NW_008398486.1:0-242 GCF_000622305.1 Nannospalax galili
AGTGTGATATCACCATTCTCCAGTGTGTCATCACAATTTCCCAAAGTGACACCACAGTGGTCAGGTGCCATCTCAATGCTCCAATATGTTATAACAATGTTCAGTGTACAATCAAAATGCCTCAATATGTTTTTTAAAAAGTGCAGTTTGACGTCAAAGTCCTCAGTGTGCCATAACAATGGACTAATGAGTCATCACTATCCTCCATGTTCCTTCAGAATGCACCAAAGTGCCATCACAAT
>NW_008398487.1:0-242 GCF_000622305.1 Nannospalax galili
TGTAAATATTCAAAGCTGGCATATACTTATAGTGAAAATGCAGTGTTTGTCTTTCTTAGTCTGTGTTACCTTACTCAGGATGATTGTTTCCAGTTCTCTCAATTTAACTCAAAGTTACATAATTTCATTTTCTTAACTGTTGTATAAGTGCAAATGCACCATTATTTCATTAGCCAGCCATGAGCTGATGCACAACAAGGTTCAAGGTTGTTTACTTCCTGGTATTATGAGTAGAGCAGCAA
>NW_008398488.1:0-242 GCF_000622305.1 Nannospalax galili
ATCTTCCTAGTGCTCTTTTTCAATCCAAGCTGTATTTCTTTCTGCCCCATTCTCTCTTTTTAACTGTAGATCTGAATAATATTCACCATTAATATCCACGCCACCAATTCTACATTAGGCTGTCTTGAAATTCCTTCTGCCAGAGAAAATAGTCCATTGCTTTTCAACTTAGTCTCAGGCAAGATTTTAGATTGAGGACAGACTCCAGCCAGACTCTTTGCCAAAATATCCCAAGTGCTGCT
>NW_008398489.1:0-242 GCF_000622305.1 Nannospalax galili
GATGGAGATGGGGTTGGTCAGACCGTGGGCAGGAGACTGGGCCCAGTAGAACCAATAGTTAGACCCAGAAGTGGACAGAAGGAGAAAACAGGCCGAGGCAGAGGAAGACAAGAGGTGTAAGAGGAGGAGCAGCTGCTGGCTGGGAGCCTCTGCCCCCTCATGTCCACCTGAGCTGGAATTTTCACCTGGAAACTTCTCCCAACTCATGCCAGCTCGATGACCCCCTTGCAAAGATGGGGGGG
>NW_008398490.1:0-242 GCF_000622305.1 Nannospalax galili
TAGAGATCAGGAGACTGTAGATTCCAGCAAAACTCAAAGGTGGACACCAGTGTTGACTGAATTATAACTACCATGTCAAATGGGAAGCACAGAACGTTCTTTATGTTTTCCTAGGAGACACAGTGTCTTAAAGGTGATTCATTTTGAATCGATAATGTATAATTTTTTGCATTATGATGTAATTTTTTGGCTTTTAACGGAACTCTGACATTTTTGTAGTTAATTCAAGAATAGTGAACTGA
>NW_008398491.1:0-242 GCF_000622305.1 Nannospalax galili
TGCCATTTCACTAGTTATTACCATTGTTCTGATTTTATGAGAGAAAAATGACAGAAATATTCAACCTTAAATTTTGTTTTAATTCATTGTATTTTTAAAAAGTTTTTATGTGTATGAGTGTATTACCCGCATGTAAGTAAGTGCACTTGTGTCCTGCAATGCCTGTGGAGATAAGAAGAAGGTGTCGGATGCCCTGGAACTGGAGTTAAAGGTGGTTGTTAGCCACAATGTGAGTGCTGGGA
>NW_008398492.1:0-242 GCF_000622305.1 Nannospalax galili
ACACACACACACAAAAAAAAGTTTAATGCAGTAAACCTACAACTGGGGACCATGGTCCAACCAAACATAGCATGTTAGCAAATAAAAAATCCCACTGCCAGCGTTCAGCTCCCTCTTTTGAAGCTGCCTGGGGCTGTCCCACAGACCCTCAAACAATCGTGGTCATTACCACTGCTCTTGGGTTCCCTACAGAACTTAATGGTAAACCCTGTTGCTGATGATACTACACCCTGGAGTCATAG
>NW_008398493.1:0-242 GCF_000622305.1 Nannospalax galili
CCCCAGTGGATGAATCTTTACAGAAGGACATCTGGCTGTACTAACTTGACTCGATAGGCCTTAATATTTATGACAGAATTCATGAAGTATTATGAGGAGGTTATGGGGGTGTGGATGGGAGAGGTGGTATAAAGAAGATTAAGGTGTTTTCATTAAAGATAAAAAAATATAGATGAATCATTTAATTTTAAACTGATGACACATTTATACATATTCAAGCATCACATTAATTTATATAATGT
>NW_008398494.1:0-242 GCF_000622305.1 Nannospalax galili
GAACACTAAGATAATAATTGTGTTGACTTGAGCTGCAGAGATCATAGTGACTTATGAGAGCGTAATAGAAGACTGGCTATCATAACCATCTACCTTAACTGTCAAACTTTGTGTTAAAAATATCTCAACAGCAAAAGCCACTGGTTCATTTTCTTTAAGTATTTACTGTTGTTCCTAAGACATTTTCATCAGTTTAATTCGTTTTGAAGTTTTATGAATTTTGAGCCTTGCTAATTTGGGGA
>NW_008398495.1:0-242 GCF_000622305.1 Nannospalax galili
GGGTGGGTGTGAGTAGATTGGAGATGTTCGAGCTGCAAGGGAATCAAGACATCGGGGTGGTGGTATCTGAATTACCAGGGTAGTAGGAAGGCCAGTCTGTCAGGCAGATGAGGAGTCCAGGAGAATGTGGGGGTGGGGACAACCTGTGGAGGGTCTTAACAAACTATGCTAGAGGATTAAGCTAGTCTGAGTTAATAAACTAGTCCAGAGATCTGAGGTGAAAGAGCAGAAGTGGGTCTCCA
>NW_008398496.1:0-242 GCF_000622305.1 Nannospalax galili
GCCCCAGCTGGCCTGGAACACACTTTGTAGACCAGGCTGGCCTTGAACTCAAAGAGATACACCTGCCTGTGCTTCCTGAGTGCTGCAGTGCTAGGGATAAAGGCATGCACCACCGCCCAGCACTAAATGTATACAGTTTTGTTTTTATTGTGTGTGTGTGTGTTGCTGATGATTGAACCTAGAGCCTCATTTATGTGAGGTAAGCCTTCTACCAACTGAGTTATATCCCCAATTCTTTTTTG
>NW_008398497.1:0-242 GCF_000622305.1 Nannospalax galili
CACAATGTTACATTTGATCTCACAATGTTCGAGTGTGTCATCACAATGCCCAAGGGTGTCATCACAATGCTCCAGTGTGAAATCACAATGCTACAACGTGCCATTACAATGCTCCAGAATCTCAAAACTAAGGCCACGTGTGACATTATATTGCCCCAATGTCATGACAATGTTAAAATTTTACTTCACAGTGCTCCAATGTGACATCTCAATGCTCCAATGTGCCAATATTATCGCCCCAT
>NW_008398498.1:0-242 GCF_000622305.1 Nannospalax galili
AGAGTCCAGTCTACAAAGAGGAGGGTCAACACAGGGAAAATGGTTTGTCAGTGCTTCCAAGTGAAGCCAGCCACTGTTGAGCAGGATCTTTGACTTATCCTCACATAGATGGAACTTGTGAAATAAAGCCTAAGAAGCCAAAGGCTCCTCCCAAGCTCATGTGACCCCTGAGGAACAGATCCTCAACTGATCTTAAAAGTAAATTTGTTTATTTGGGCAGACTGTATGGTCTGAAACACCCA
>NW_008398499.1:0-242 GCF_000622305.1 Nannospalax galili
ATAAATATCTCCTAGTCTTTGAAGATACATTTTCAGGATGGGTCGAAGTGTTTCCCACAAAGGCGGAAACCACCTCAACGGTGGTTAAAAAGATCATCAGTGAACTAATACCACGGTATGGACTCCCCTCTGTGACGAGGTCAGACAATGGACCAGCCTTCATCTCTCAGGTAACTCAAGAGTTAATTAAAACACTGGCGACTAATTGGAAGTTACGTTGCTCATACCACCCCCAGAGCTCA
>NW_008398500.1:0-242 GCF_000622305.1 Nannospalax galili
GCCCTCCTTTATTAGAACCTTTCTTGTAAATCCTATTTTTTAATATATGTAGGTATAGCTTTTCAATTCAGTTTTAAATTGCCATTTGAAAACTGTATTACTGGGAGCAAAGTAATTATTCACTTCCGCCCTCAGATTCCTTGTCTATTGATGGCTGATGATCAGAATTCATACCATAAAGTGTGACTATAAAAAAGATCTCTGAGCACATTATCTAGCACAGAATAAATATTTAGTACATT
>NW_008398501.1:0-242 GCF_000622305.1 Nannospalax galili
TGTGTGTGTGTGTCTTTGTGTGTTTCTTTGTGTCCGTGTGTCTCTGTGTATGTGTGTGTTTATGGAACAGATAGACTCTTAACCCTGACTTAACAGTTTACTCATAGTCTAAACTGGCAGCCAGTCAGTTGTAAGGTTGGCAGCCATTACAAAGTTTCCATCCTGCCTGGGATGGTGGAACTTGTCTTTAGTCCCAGCACTTGGGAGGCAGAGACAAGTGGATCTCTGTGAGTTTGAGGCCA
>NW_008398502.1:0-242 GCF_000622305.1 Nannospalax galili
ATGTGGTCATTCTTCAGGCCCTTGTCCTCCTGTCCTGCTGCAACCCCAGAGCTGCCCTTAGCCAGCAGCTGAGTGTCAGGAGCAGGAGGGCCGAAGCCCTGTGATACAGTCAACGTTCTTCCTAAACGAGGTTACTAAGGGGCCCACATGAAGCTGGAAAGCAGCTGCAGCTGGGTTGAGAATCTACTGTGTGACATGTCTAAAGATACGGCCAAGACCAGACCCAGGTCTTGCCTTCAGAA
>NW_008398503.1:0-242 GCF_000622305.1 Nannospalax galili
AGAGCTACCAGCTGAAGACCAAGTGTTCAAATACCTGAGTCTATGGAGGCACTTCTCATTCAAACCGCCACGCTTCACTCCCTGGCATCCACAGGCTCATGGTCATATCATGATGTAAGATGCATTTGGTCCAACTTCAAAAGCCCCCATCGTCTTTTACGTGGGGACTCATCTCATGTCAGTAACAGCCATGCCAACATTGGCCCAAATTTGTTCATCCTTGTTTTATCAAAGATGTAAAA
>NW_008398504.1:0-242 GCF_000622305.1 Nannospalax galili
TTTTGTGTGTGTATCAGGGCATTGCCTGCATACATGTAACTGTACCCATATCATACAATGTCCACAGAGGTCAGAAGAGAGAGTTGGATTCCCCTGGAACTGCAGTTATGGACAGTTGATAGCCATCATGTGGGTGCTGGCAATCGAACCCTGGTTTTCTGCAAAAGCTTAACTTCTGACCTCTTAACTCACTTCTTAACCCATCTTAACCGATTCTTAACCCATCTCTTCAGACCCCTTAA
>NW_008398505.1:0-242 GCF_000622305.1 Nannospalax galili
AGTGTCATCACAATGTTACAGTATGACTTCCCAATAATCCATTGTACCATCTCAATACCCACTGTGCCACCACAATCTTTCATTGTGTGGTTAAAATTATCCATTGTGTCATCATGATGGTAATTACGCAAACAATGTGCTCAATGTCCGCTCACAAACCGCCAATGTGACATCTCAGTTCTACAATGTGTCATCACAACACTACAATTTGACATTACAATGCTCCAAGTTGACATCACAAT
>NW_008398506.1:0-242 GCF_000622305.1 Nannospalax galili
TACCCTTATCAATTATCCATACTTGTATGTATAAGATGTCAAAGAGCATATTCTGAAAATGCCAAGTAGAAATGTACATATATAGATAAGTATTACAGCATTTCCCTTACAGCTGGGCATACACAGGAGAAACTCTGACCTGAAAACATGGAGGAAGACTTATTTTACATATTCTGTTCCTAATCTATAAAATAAGTCATAAATTAGGTCATAGTTAAGAACCCAATAGTTATACAATTATC
>NW_008398507.1:0-242 GCF_000622305.1 Nannospalax galili
AAATAAAATATTTTTAAGATAAAATAAAATAAATTGATGTGCGTATCAGGTATCTCCAAAAATTGAAAACCCATTGAATATGGAATAATAAGTTTTTATTGTAAAGTGTTGGGTCCCACAATCTTGGGAATGGAGAAATATTCTGAGTTCTTGGCATCAAGGTTGTTAGTGAGGATGGTCAGCGTAGTGGGAACATCTAAGAAATGCAGATTTAAATATAATTCTTAAGAAATGACAACTAG
>NW_008398508.1:0-242 GCF_000622305.1 Nannospalax galili
GCCTCCAGGCTGTTTGTGCAGGGCTGGGGTTGGAACTCAAGGCTGAGTACACGCTTTGCAGTACTCTCTGCTCAGTGACCTATATCCTCGTCCCTTGAGCAACTTTCAATGCTATCACTAGTCTTCCATACAATTTCTTTGGCCAGGTGGGAAGGTGTGTGTCTCTTCAGCTCTTTTCCCCATTCACAAGCATTGTTGAGTTGAAAATTCTTTGTATGTTGTAGATACTGGTTATTCCTCAG
>NW_008398509.1:0-242 GCF_000622305.1 Nannospalax galili
CATAACCAGGCCTGATGTAATACTGTGAAAGTAATTTTAAAAATTGACATCTGATACACTTCTGGCCCTGAGCTTGTTGAATAATGTATATTCAATAGGTATTGTGAACATATCTCAATTTCAATAAAACGTTGTTGAAAATAATTTAAAATAGTTGTATAGTATTCTATCAACACAGCACAATTTGATCATTTTCCTGATATTTAAAATAAATATTTTTAGATTCCACCATTATAAATAAT
>NW_008398510.1:0-242 GCF_000622305.1 Nannospalax galili
TACTTCAACCTCAAGTCTGACCCCAAGTTTACTGACCCAGACACAGTTGTGGGTCGCCTCCACAACTTCCTGTCGCCTCCACTCTAAAACATGTTCCCATGACACCATGCTCCCTTGGGGAGCCACAGACACTTGCTATGGCAATGCCATCCCTTGGATCACCTGGGGTCTTCCTGCTGATTATCAAGAGTTGTACTTTTCCTGAGCGAATGCATCTTTTTGACTCTCATGGACACTGAATT
>NW_008398511.1:0-242 GCF_000622305.1 Nannospalax galili
TTTTTTGTATTTTAAAGCGTCTTTTATTTCTTGAGGCCTATAGCCCATGACACACATGTCTATTAGAATGGAAAGGTCTGGTTGGTTGGGGAGCTCTTCTGTTGTGCAAACTATGGTGGAAGAAGACTCTACATCATGGGTCAGCCATGGGTGCTGCATTATTTCAATGATTGTGGGCCTCATACTGGGAATAACATTCAGCAACTGGGCAAGGAGATATTTCAGGTGTGGGGAGAGCTGCG
>NW_008398512.1:0-242 GCF_000622305.1 Nannospalax galili
CCTTGGCCCCCATGTGGGGTCTGAGACATACAAGCAGCAGAGAGCCTTCTGGGAAAGGTCAGAGGAGATGTCACTGGCAATTTGGGTGACCTGCTGATGGAGGATCCAGGACCACAGGATCTGTTACATGACAATTACCTCCACTCCAGCCTGCATAACTTCACAAAGGATTCTAGATTCCAAAGGAAGAAAGGAAAGCGAAAGGTTATGAAAGTTGGGCACTAAATGGGCTGGGAAAAAAG
>NW_008398513.1:0-242 GCF_000622305.1 Nannospalax galili
TTTTTTCCGCAGGATGCTGACAATGCACGTTGGGTACCTGGGCACCTCATTCGCTTAGCAGCATCTCCGGACTCTAACCCAGCTGTGTCATCGCTGCCCCATCCATCATTGCCTCCTGTGTTCCCCATTTTCTTGGACTGGTTTTTTGGACTCTGTTCACGTTTCCTATGGACTGTTTCCACTGCCTGGCGCCCACCGTTCTCCTCTCTGGACTTTGACAGTGATGCTGTCATGCTTTCCGT
>NW_008398514.1:0-242 GCF_000622305.1 Nannospalax galili
TTCCTTCTCTGTAGATATATTTCATTTTTTAACCAGCTATATACTTTAAATTTTTTACAAAAGTCTTATCTAGCATTTAGATTTCTTTTAGTAAAAGGACTTACTAGGTATTTCGTATCCTTCTAGAAGTGAAAATGGCTGGGACTCTGATGTTCACAATTACATATTTACTTGTATAGTTAGGGTACTTTCCCTTGGTACTTAAATCTCTACCTCTGTAAATCTGTCCTATTTACAGTATA
>NW_008398515.1:0-242 GCF_000622305.1 Nannospalax galili
CACAATGCCCAATTGTGACATCACAATGCTCCGATATGCCAACACTATCAACGCATGTGACATTATGTTACCCCAATTTGGCATCACAATGTTACAATAGAACTTCACAATGTTACGTTTTGACATCGCAATGCACAAATATTTCAACACTATTGTCCCATGTGTTATTGTATTGCTCCATTGTGCAATCGAAATATTAAAATACGACCTCACAATGTTCCATTGTGACAATACAATGCTCC
>NW_008398516.1:0-242 GCF_000622305.1 Nannospalax galili
CATTCCATGAAAATGGACTCTAAAACTGGAGAGATGGATCAGCAGGTAAGAGTACTAATTGCTCTTGCAGAGGATCCATGGTTCCATTGCCAGCATCCACATGGTGGCTACCAACCATCTGTAACTCCAGTTCTAGAGCTTCTGATGTCTTCTGGCCTCCATGGACATTGCACGCACATAGTACACTTACATACATGCAGACAAAACATGCATACACATAAAAATAATTTTTAATGAACTCA
>NW_008398517.1:0-242 GCF_000622305.1 Nannospalax galili
AGGACTCCTGGAGACTGTAGCAAGGAATTGGGTTGGTATGGATGCAGAGGATCAGGAAGCAGTGGGTATTCTGGGCTAAGATGTCAGTCCAAGGGTCTGGAGTATCAGGAGAGATGGGCCAGTGCCCCTGCTAGGAGGAGAGATGGTGTGGTGTAGCTGGGAGGGTGAATGAGGCTGGGGAAGTCAAAGTGCAGTGGGCATAGCAGCCAAACTTACCCAGGCAAGCTGCTGGCTCCAGGAAG
>NW_008398518.1:0-242 GCF_000622305.1 Nannospalax galili
CAATCACATGACTCCAAATAACAAATGTGGTTATAGAAGTAAATAACCAATAGAGAACCAACATGGAACTAATCTAGATTTGAAATGAGCATTGAGGGGATGTAGGTTTGTGTGACAACTCTAGGCAGGCGAGAGGCTTTCCAAAGAGAGGGAGAAGTGTGTGTGAAGACAGTGGAGTGGGCAGGAAGAGACCTCTGCTCTGGCCTTGCTGTGTTTATAGTCAGAGGGTGCTTCATAACAAT
>NW_008398519.1:0-242 GCF_000622305.1 Nannospalax galili
CTTTTTCCAGAATCAGACCTCTGAAAAATGGCAGATGAAAAGATTATTGAGGCATGGTAGGGCTTAAATAAATTAAGGTTTCTAGGCTATGTTGCTATTTCCTGTTTCCAAAGGTAATCTTTTTTCAGGTTATTAAATATCACTTGTGACCTTTAAAAATAACTCACTTAATCATTCATTAATAATAAAATCTGCTTAGACTATCAAATAGTGAATATTATAATATGATGTCAATTTTCAAT
>NW_008398520.1:0-242 GCF_000622305.1 Nannospalax galili
ACCAACGTGGCAAGAAATGGCCATGGGTGAAATAGTGGCCCAAATGTTATGGGATAATCAAGTACCTTCTTATTTAATTTAAGGGCCATACTATATGGGAAAACACATGTTTGGTATATAAATCTTTCTAAGAGCACATTGTTTGGAACCTTTTTAGGGTCCAGGGGTAAACTTATTACTACTCATGCTACGTGGGTATATTACTAAGTTGCTCTTTAAATTTGTCTCTTTCTATCCATAGA
>NW_008398521.1:0-242 GCF_000622305.1 Nannospalax galili
CCTGTTTCCGAAGTGTGTCCTGTCTTCAGTAATAGAGTCTTACCTTCAAGTTCTGAAAGGTACTCAAGAGCTATGGAAATAGCATGTGCGATTTCATCTTATCCATTAGACTGGCTAAGATCAAGAAAAGAAATGATACCAACTGCTGGTGAGGATGTGGAGAAGGGGAATGTTCATTCACTATTAGTGGAATTGCAAATTTGTACAACCACTATGGAAAGCAGTGTTTTTTCTCAAAAAAC
>NW_008398522.1:0-242 GCF_000622305.1 Nannospalax galili
TCACCTCACAATCTCCCAATGTGATATCACACTGCTTCATGGTGCCATCAAAATGTTATAATACGATGTCACATTGTTGCACAGTGCTATCACAATGCTCTAATGTGCAAATGCCATTGGCCATGTGCCAATATATTGGCACAGTGTGCCATCAAAATATTACAATATGACTTCACAATGTTTCATTGTTTCATCACAATGCTCCATGGTGCCATCACCGTGTTACAATAGGACTGCAAAAT
>NW_008398523.1:0-242 GCF_000622305.1 Nannospalax galili
AAAAAAAAAAAGCTAAAAACAACAACAAATAAATAAAACCAGCTAAATGTTTTTTATCCTGGGTTTGTACCCAGGCAGCTCCCACTGTCCCCAGGCCATGACAGGCCATCCAGCCCTGGGCTTCTTCCACCTCTACACGTGATGTTCAAGCCATCTGACAAGGGTCATGGCCTGTGGACCTGGGTCTTAGTCCTCTCTAGTCCCACTGTCCAGTACTCAGCTCACTACCACTGCTCAGCACC
>NW_008398524.1:0-242 GCF_000622305.1 Nannospalax galili
AGCCCAGTGGTGAGGAATGGGGTGAGTATCTGTGTTTGTTCCAGCCACACTAGTCAGGCTAGTGTCCAAGGATGTTGGAGGCTGTGTAAAAGTCATCGAAATGATGACTGTCACTTTAAGGGACCAGTCTTTAAGTCCTAGGCTGCTTTGCTGTGAATTGTGAGCTGGCTGGTGGGGCTTTGCAGATGAAGCTGGCTACTTCGTGGCTCTTTGGCAGAGCCATAAGCAAGGCACCTGCAGCT
>NW_008398525.1:0-242 GCF_000622305.1 Nannospalax galili
AAGTGCTGGGATTACAGGTGAGTACATCCATGCCTGGCAAATTCCTTTCTTCATGAGAGAATTTTATCTCCTGACATTGTCCATCTCTGTGAAATGGGCTCAAAGGAGAAAGGACTATGTGATGTTAGTGTCACCAGCTTCTGGGAGTTTCTTCTCACTTTAGTGCAGTCCTCCACATGGAATCCTCATCAGCGTAACAATGGCATAGGTCATTTTAACAAAACAGCCCAAGTTACCCAGTA
>NW_008398526.1:0-242 GCF_000622305.1 Nannospalax galili
CAGAAGCTAAGCTCTCACATCATCGTGCAGTCACAGGAAGCAAGAGAACAAATGGAGATCTGGCAAGACTTAAGAAATCTCTAAGCCAACCCCCAGTGACGTGCTTCTAAAACTTCCCCAAACAGCTCAATCATCTGGGGACAAAATGTCCAAATAGTTGCAGGGTATAGGGACCATTTTCATGAAAACCTCCACAGTAAGGGTTACTACTAGGTCTAGGATTAGATTCAAGGTTAGGGTGA
>NW_008398527.1:0-242 GCF_000622305.1 Nannospalax galili
ACTGACACTGATTCTAACCACTCCAACAGCTATCAAAATGCCTGAAAGCTAACCCCAAGTCCATCACTCTAGAGTCCAGCCTTGGAAGACTAAACAAAAATGAGGAGGAACCCAATAGAAGGATGCTGTTGGAAGCCCTTGTCAAGAAATTCCAGTGGACTCCTATATGAACATTTGAAAATTTCCCTGTCCTGACTTTTTTCTAGTTCCCTGTCTAGAACTTTTAATGTTAATTACTCTTG
>NW_008398528.1:0-242 GCF_000622305.1 Nannospalax galili
CCATATTATCAATATTGTATAACAATTTTAAAATAAAACTAGACATCCTAAACAAGGTCAGAATTTTAAATGTGTCCTTTCTGTATTTCGGCTTAACACTTCACTCTGTAGTATGTAAATTTAACAAATACACCTTATATAAAGTGTGTAAGCTCAAGTTATTAGGAAGGCCAGGGCTTCTTGGTTTACCATGTGTTTGTTAAACTTGAAACTTCAAATGTACTAGTGGAATTCTGTGTTTT
>NW_008398529.1:0-242 GCF_000622305.1 Nannospalax galili
ACAATTCTATTTTTAATCTCAGAGTCATAAAAGTAGAAGAAAAGAAAGCCATAGGTCCAACACTTCGCTCCACAGTCCCCATGGTTACATCGAAGAGGAAATGTTAAAGACAAATGTCATCAGTGCTTTTGTTACAGGGTTGTCATTAATTCAATCATGGATTTCGGGAGCAGGTAACTGTAAATTAGCTCTAAAACCTTAGTCAGGTTAATATGTTTTCAGCTTTATTCAATTTATATGGC
>NW_008398530.1:0-242 GCF_000622305.1 Nannospalax galili
TTTTTTAACAAATAATTTATTGAGATTTCATACATGCATAAAAGATGTTTTGACCAAATCCAAGCCCACTCCCTTCCCTCCCCTCCAACTCCAACCAGATCTCCCCATTACTTTTTTCTGATAACTTCATGTACTCTTTCTTCTTTTTTGTGGGGGTTTTGCTACTCCAACATTGCCCCCTCTGAAGAGGCAATCCTAAAATCTTTTAAGGATTAGATAAAAGCTCCCAAATACTTTTGACA
>NW_008398531.1:0-242 GCF_000622305.1 Nannospalax galili
AGCTCACACAGCCTCATTCCTAGGCTGACCTAACCTCTTGTGGTTACCTGCAGCCTTCCACAACAGATGCTCCATGTTCTGGCGTCTCCAACCTCTTCGGGTGTTCACGGCAGGTGCCCTTCACCCTCACACTGACCTCTCAAGAACAGTCTGCAGAGGCCCTGCCCTGGCCCATGTTGTCTCACTTCCCCGACTTTCCTTTGAACTCTGGGTGGGTGTTTACATGATCCCGTAACTCTTAC
>NW_008398532.1:0-242 GCF_000622305.1 Nannospalax galili
ACGCCAGTCTCTCTGGAGTTGAGCAGATTCTGTGCTGGGCGAGGAAACCAGAGGACATGTGCTTCTCCCCTATTTTAGACACTCCTTTCACTTAGGCAGCAGGGGTGGGGTGCCAATGAGCGCTTCCAGTAGTGCTCTCCAATCAGGAGCACCAAAGGGAGGTGGAAGGCGGGACCCATGCAGCTGCCTGTTCCTGGGTTCCGCGCTGCCGGTTCGGGTCAATGGCTGAAGTTAGGGTTCTG
>NW_008398533.1:0-242 GCF_000622305.1 Nannospalax galili
ACATGGCACACAGCAATTAAAAGTACCAGACTGGTGGAACTAACCTTCTTGTATGTTTAACAACCATACTTTGAGGCCTATAGTAATCTGGGCAGAGGGACACAAAGGACAATTTTTGCTCCTTGCCCTCCCAGGTAGACTAAGCTCAAGGGGACTATGAGTATCCCTCAAAATGGACCGTAACTGTGGTGAGTCACCCATCCTCTTGATCAAGTAGGCCATGGAGACCCCACCAAATGGAC
>NW_008398534.1:0-242 GCF_000622305.1 Nannospalax galili
ATCATTTTATATGTCGAAAACGTTGGAATCCCATTTTAAACTTTGTAAACTATATAATCGATTCTTCCTCTCATTAATCACTTTACTGTGAAATAAACCTACGCATCAGAGCTTACTACAATATAGCTGTAATTTAGTCCATTGAGCTCTGTCTCATTGAACTCTGCCACGTGCTTGGTTTGGGAACATTTCTCTCTGTTGTTGCTTCCCTGTCATGATTGTACCCTTTGCTTCACATAACG
>NW_008398535.1:0-242 GCF_000622305.1 Nannospalax galili
AGAAAAGATGACTTTGGCAAATTTTACTTCATACAAGAGACATGATCATGGCATTGGTAGAAAGCTGCAAAGTATAAGTAGACGCCCTAATATATCAGTCTATGTGGGAAATAGTCTCAGTATTTTTAGGAAACTCCTCTAATGATGAGAATATCACTGCAAGGAAAGCCATGCTTCCTGGATATCTGATTTTGCTAAGCCAAAATTTGCATCTTATTAAGGCTATGCACTCCAGCAAGGGT
>NW_008398536.1:0-242 GCF_000622305.1 Nannospalax galili
GATGTCACTTTGGAGAACTGTGATGTCACATTGGAGCATTGTGATGACACACTGGAACATTGGAATGTCACATCAGGAGATTTGGAGCAGACATTGAACACTGTGTCTGCATATTGAGCACTTTGAACTACAAAATGGACCCTTTTAATGACACAAAGGGGCATTGTGATGGCACAATGAGGATTGTGATAGCACAATGGAACATTTTGAAGTAATATTGTAACATTGCGATGGCACATTGG
>NW_008398537.1:0-242 GCF_000622305.1 Nannospalax galili
ACAGACAAATTTTCCCTAGGAGCCCAGTAGGAACCCTGGAGTTGGTTAGGTGGCTGGAGTTAGTTGCTGTCTGTACCTGTAATTCTTATCTGATTCACAGGGCTTTGGTGGTCATATTCAGCATTGCTGTTGTTTAATTATTTCTTCTTTTTTGTACTTGATATGGAGATCCTTAGAAATGTATTAAAGAGTTATGACAAGCAAGTGCCTAGAACTTGGGCATAGAGGAGTGGGTGGTACAG
>NW_008398538.1:0-242 GCF_000622305.1 Nannospalax galili
GGGGGGGAGGGAGGGAGGGAGGGAAAGGAAACAAATCAATCTGAGATTAACTGAGCAGTCATATATATGTTGGACAAGGCTGTGAGATTGGGAAGTGAGCTAAGGGGAAAAATGTTCATTGTTTTATTTAAAAGTGTATATTTCTCACTAGAATATTCATTACTCATTTTTTTCTAATATCTTTTTTAGGGTCACAAATATATGCTATTAAAATTAAGTGATACTGAAAATTTACTTGTGCC
>NW_008398539.1:0-242 GCF_000622305.1 Nannospalax galili
TATTTTGTTCCTTAAATTATTTGTATGAACTATGACCTTAGAAATGTTGAGATTATGTGTATATTATTTTTGTCTCATCCTTTATGTATTAAAACAAACCTACACATGACTATGGGAGTTTTTGTATCATAGTAACATAAGATCTCAAGGGCAAACAAGAAAAGAAAGGTTAAAATTTAATAGTGATGTCTTTGTGTATCAAGTTCACCGGGGGTCAATTGTGCTGATTAGTTTTTCTCAAC
>NW_008398540.1:0-242 GCF_000622305.1 Nannospalax galili
GTCCAAGTTTGTGTTTCTGTAATTATATCTTCCTTTGTTTTCTTTCTGTAACCTCTTGTGCGAACTCATTCCTATCTTTGGTCCTTTGTATTGCTTCGAGTATTCTCTCTAGGGCTGGTTTGGTGGATGTGAATTCCTTCAGCTTTTTCATGTCATGGAAATTTTACAGTTCCCTTTTGACTATGATAGAGAGTTTTGCTGGGTAAAGTATTCAGGGTTGGCATCCATGATCATTTAGAACT
>NW_008398541.1:0-242 GCF_000622305.1 Nannospalax galili
AACTGACTTGGTCCTCTGCAGGAGCTCCTGAGTAGCTGAACTAGAGCCATCTGATCCCTCCAATATAAAATCAAAAAATGAGAATCTGAAGCATAGACTAACCAGCTTTACATACCCAATAAGAAAAAAACCAAGGCACATCAATAATACAAACAGAATCAGACTTCCACTCAACAAAGGAAGGCTTGAAATTCATACCAGAATCACAAACAACAAAAGAAATCCACATGTCAAAATCACAA
>NW_008398542.1:0-241 GCF_000622305.1 Nannospalax galili
ATCAAACCCAGGTCCTCTGCAAGAGCAGTCAGTGCTCTTAATCACTGAGCTTTCTCCAGCCCCCAGACAGACTCTTTAGGGTGACAAGCTCCATACAGTAGCATACTTTCTAAAGATTTACTTATTATTATTATTATTATTATTATTATTAATTTTATTTATTTATATATTTTATGTCTTTTTGAGACAAGATCTCCCAGTAGCCCCAGCTGGCCTGGAACTCACTATGTAGACCAGGCTG
>NW_008398543.1:0-242 GCF_000622305.1 Nannospalax galili
ATATATCATTATAGCATTGAGACATTAGAGTGAAAACATACAGATATTCTCCTATAGGATAACAGTTGTCAGTGTCCTTCACATGTGGAAAGCAAGGCTTAGGAAAGGAGACTGGCCAACCTAGCACTGTCTCTCAGGCTAGAGAGCCTAAGGGATTTGTTCAGAGATGCATGGCTGTCAAGGGGCAAAACCAAGCTCCACACTCAGGTCTTACGCTTTCTACTACATTGCACCTCTCAGAG
>NW_008398544.1:0-242 GCF_000622305.1 Nannospalax galili
ATGTTATGTGGGTGCTGGGAATTGAACTGCAGGAACAGTCAGTGCTCTTCGTCGCTGAGCCATCTCTCCAGCCCCAAACTGATACTTTTTAAAAAATCATTCAAATGCAAGTCATGTTTAAAATGGTGTATAAAATATGCACATCACCTGAGGACAGGTTAGATCAGGTAAATTTGATGATAAATAAACATTTTTTTCCAGCAACAATGGATTATAAAAAGTGCTGCTGTAACAACACTTTC
>NW_008398545.1:0-242 GCF_000622305.1 Nannospalax galili
TCATCTGAAAAGAATGTGAAGAGTGAGAACAGTCTGTGATGATGTCCAGGTTGCTGGTGTTTGGACTATCTGTTACATGTAGCAATGACTTTCACAATATGGACACAATCTGGACTAAAGGCTATTACCTAACCTTACAACCAAAAGGTACTGTTTATAATGTAAACAAGCTTACTGAACCATGTGATCCCCTTATGACCTGGGCATATGCCCTTAATCCTTCAGGACCCTTCCTTACACTC
>NW_008398546.1:0-242 GCF_000622305.1 Nannospalax galili
TCATATTGTAACATTGTGATGACACATTGAAACATTGTGATGTCACATTGGTGCATTGCGATGTCACTCTGGAGCACAGTGATGTCACAATGGAACATTGGAAAGTCATAATATAACATTGTGATGTAAATTTGGCCCATTGTAATGTCACAATGGAATATTTTGAAGTCATATTTTTACTTTGTGATGCAACATTAGAGCAATATAATGGCACATGGGGAGATAATGTTGGAATATTGGAG
>NW_008398547.1:0-242 GCF_000622305.1 Nannospalax galili
GGCGCCTGAGCCCACGCGGACGAGGAAAACGGACGTCCGCGCCGCGAAGCCAAAGATTCCGCCCAGCGCCCCGTCGCTGCAGCATGCTCAGTACCAGTTGGGCGACGGCAGCACCGTCTGTGGCTCCGGCTTCATCTCCACCGCGCTTCGGGCGAGCGGCTCCGGCTCCGGCGCCCGGTGGTTCGCGGCCCCGGCGTGGGGCCGGGGGGCGGAGCCAGGCCGAGCCCCGCCCCCTGCACGGA
>NW_008398548.1:0-242 GCF_000622305.1 Nannospalax galili
AAAAAAAAACATTTTATCTATCATTTTTATTTTATGTGTATTGGTACCTGCATGTACATACCTGTATCTGTGTTGTGCAAGGCCCAAGGAGGTCAAAAAAGGGTATTGGATCCCATGGGACTGGAGTTTTTGACAGTTGTTAGTCACCATGTAGGTGCTAGGAATCGAACCTGGGTCCTCTGCAAGAGCACCTAGTACTCTTAACCACTGAGCAATCTCTCCAGTCCCCATTTCCATATCTC
>NW_008398549.1:0-242 GCF_000622305.1 Nannospalax galili
CTTCTCCTGCTTTTACCTCCAGAGTGCTGGGATTACAGATCCCAGCACTGTCCCCGGCAAAAGGGAAACCTTCAGGATCTTTTTCTGTATCTCTGCTAAGATTTCCTTGTCTTACTCTAAGTTCATCTTTATCCTTATGACAGTTTCTCTTCTGTCTTTTTAGCACTTGATGTACAATTTAAATACCATGTTTTTCTCTTGGGATTATAGTTTTCTTTGGTTATTTTTAGTGAAAATTGTAG
>NW_008398550.1:0-242 GCF_000622305.1 Nannospalax galili
AAAGACCAACCAGCATGTTAAAGAGGCTGGATTAGTAAGGATGGTCTAGAATAGACTAATAAAGAAGGTCAGAAGATTTATTCTCCCAAACAGAAAATTCTGAGATATGAGTGATTCTATATTTAAGAATGTGCTACAACCATCCCATTAATTTTTACTAAGAGAGTCTAGCCTGACTGAAATCAGGGTCGGAAAAATGGAAGAATGATGTTATGAGCCACCGAGTTAGTGCCCCACAGAAT
>NW_008398551.1:0-242 GCF_000622305.1 Nannospalax galili
GATTAGAGCCATTAAGGAGAGGCCTCCAGATTTGCACTTAAACAATGGGAAGTGCCCCGAGGGTAAGACCCCAGTCAGCTAAGCTTCCAACTGGGAAAGGAAAAGGCTAAATTGTTTTCCATTCCTAGAAAACTACAACATAAAAAGAGCTGTGGGAAATGCTGATGACAAGCTCCAAAGTCCATTCCTACTTGGAAGTGTTGTCCACGTGGTGCTGGTTTGAGAGGCATGAAATTGTCAAG
>NW_008398552.1:0-242 GCF_000622305.1 Nannospalax galili
TGCCCACACAGTGTCTCCGGTCGTGGGACACCCTGTCGGGAGGGTGTCTGTGGTCCATCTCCTCTCGGGTCAATCCTTATGTGGAGACACTGGGTGAAACAAGCCATTAGAATACGTGCCCTACGAACAGAAAACATGGGAAAAGGAGAAGAGGAGATGGTCCTCAGTCACTTACCAGAATGAAGGCAAAGGACAGATAACAGAAAGGGGCCTACTCACCGAAGAACACAGCTGGAGGGGAC
>NW_008398553.1:0-242 GCF_000622305.1 Nannospalax galili
ATAGGACATGAAGAAACCAATATGGAAGATTCATCTCTACGGACTCGATTTCATAGTGCCAGAAGGTTATATTAACCTTACAGGGGAAAAATATTTAACAATCTTATCCAGCTGTGAGCTACATTAATGACTGGCTTGGCAAGCTCTACACACCAGGGCAACAATGGTATGAATGTTATGGGAGTAGCCAAACACTTTGATTGGATTTAAAGTCCACTCCACAAGACAGAACTCATATCTAG
>NW_008398554.1:0-242 GCF_000622305.1 Nannospalax galili
GAGCATTGTGATGTCACAATGGAACATTGTGAAGTAATATTGTAACATTGTCAATGGAAAATTGGAGCAATATAAAGGTACATGGAGCAATAGTATTGTGACATTGTAGCATTGTGATGTCACATTGGAACATTAGAAGTACTATGGGAACATTGTGAAGGCATATTGGAGCAATATAAAGGCACACAATTCGATAGTTTTGGCACATTGGAGAATTTGGATGTCACATTGGAGCACTGTGA
>NW_008398555.1:0-242 GCF_000622305.1 Nannospalax galili
GACTGAAGTGTGATTATCCTTAAAGTGGATATCTATATCAAACTTCTGCCTCCAAAGGATCCAGAATTGTAGTAGAAGAGATGCCAAAAAGATTGTAAAAGCCAGAGGCAATGGATGACCACAAGTAAAGAGTTTGCCAGACAGCTGTGCAGTTACTGATATGAACTCAGAACACTGGGGACAGCATGCACAAGTACCATGTAAGTTCAAGGCAGAATCCCAACATAGACTGAAGGAAGTAG
>NW_008398556.1:0-242 GCF_000622305.1 Nannospalax galili
ATGACTGTAGTGGGAGGAACCAACCACTTTCTGATTGGATTTAAAGTCTTTTCTTCAAGATGGAGCCAATACTTGACACTGATTATCAGGCCTAGGAGCCTGGGGATAGGCAGTTCACAGGACATGGGGGAAAGCCTACTACTGCCACTAAATGGACATAGTATTAAACTGGCTCTGGTTCCTTGTTTCTTTTCTTGTTACCTTTCTTCTCTCTCTTAAGCAACCTAATGACCTCTACTGCC
>NW_008398557.1:0-242 GCF_000622305.1 Nannospalax galili
TTTCTTTTGAAGAATCTCATTCTGATATAATGCCATAAAACATTGCACATAAGGAATTTTATCCCATTGACCCTCTTCCCTTGCAGAATGGATTGAATTTTAAGATAGCTTTAGAATTTAAAGACTTGTTTTCAGGCCATGTTTTCTGGCCCCCCAGATCATATTTAGCTATACCATGGTACAGGGAGACATCTATTTTCAGTCATTGGTGAGTAGCCAGACTAATGATGGAACCCATCCCA
>NW_008398558.1:0-242 GCF_000622305.1 Nannospalax galili
GGCGGGGTCGTGGTTAGGGGCTGGGCGCCTCTCCGGCCCCGCCTCGCAGCCGGGCAATACTTGGTTGAGGAGGAAGGCAGCTAGGCTTACCTAGGGGAAAGAGAGGTCTAAGATGGAGACAAGTTGCTCATCGCTCTGTGTCGACATGAACTCCTAGTTGCGCTGCATGGGCCACTGACCTAGTACCAACCCTATAGTCTCAGAGACCTTGGGAAGGTGTTAGTCTAAGTTAACTAGGATCA
>NW_008398559.1:0-242 GCF_000622305.1 Nannospalax galili
GGGGGGGAAAGGGTTTATTTGGCTTACAACTCACAGTCTGTCATCAAAGGAAACCAAGGTAGGAACTCAAGGCAGGAACTGAAGCAGAGACCATGGAGGAATGGAATGCCATTTACTGGCCTGTGCTCAGGCTCCTTTCTATGAGGACCACCTGCCCAGGGTTTGCACCACCCACAATGGGCTGGGCCCTCCCACATCAATTAGCAACTATGAACGTGCCTCACAGCCATGGCCACAATCCA
>NW_008398560.1:0-242 GCF_000622305.1 Nannospalax galili
ACATGGCAGCTAACAACCGTCTGTAACTCTAGTTCCAGGGGATCTGATGCCTTCTTCTAACCTCCAAGGGCATTGCACGACACGGGTGCACTTATATACATGCAGGCAATATACTCATACACATAAAAATATAAATAAAATACTCTTTTAAAAAGTAGAAGTGAGGAGGTTGGAGAGATGGCTCAGCGATCAAGAACACTGGCTGTTCTTGCAGAAGACCCAGATTCGAATCCCAGCACCCA
>NW_008398561.1:0-242 GCF_000622305.1 Nannospalax galili
AAGAGGTGGCCAAGAAGCACCAACTCTAGCTGAGGATCTATGGGAGAATGAAAGCTGCTGAGAAAAAGGGAGAGTCAGTCTTCTTTAAGGGTGTGAAGCCTTATTTCAAATATCAAAGCCATCTCCAAACCAGGAGAAGACCTTCAGTAGAACTCAGATCCACTTGCCCCATCATCTTGGATTCAACCTGGAGAAGTATAAGAAAACAAATGTCAGGGCTGAAGAGATGGCTCAGTTGCTAA
>NW_008398562.1:0-242 GCF_000622305.1 Nannospalax galili
GTGGCACTCCTGCCACAGGAGTTTCAGTCTTACAGTCACCTGGGAGACAGTCTACAGTTTAGGGAAAGTTGTACTTCACCAGTTCACGTGTATGTAGGTTGAACAAAATGGGGAGGCGTGAACCCAGCCTCATCACATCCCCTCTGCCTCCTCGGTGTTTCTCTCTTGCTCCTCCTGGTCATCTTGTCTCCTGTCCCCCGCCTGTCTGCACACTGAGAGGTCTTCATAGGCCATTGGAACCA
>NW_008398563.1:0-242 GCF_000622305.1 Nannospalax galili
TTCCTGCAGGACGTGAGCCACTATAAGAATAGTGACGAGAAATCCCTGACGGAAAAACGAGCAGAGGAAGTGTTATGCAGTGTATGAGCCTCGGACACTTCAGATAAGGTAGGAGCATCACCTTCTATGCTCCTGCTCCCAGGAATAAAGGTCCCTCCCAGGAGAAAGAGGACGGGACATGATGTGGTTCCCAGGTGAGTGTCTCTAAAACAAACATCTGCCCACTCCCCTAAAGCAGCTCT
>NW_008398564.1:0-242 GCF_000622305.1 Nannospalax galili
CACAATATTCCATTTTGCCATCACAATGCTCATTGTGCCATCACTATGTGCTATTGTGTCACTACTGTGATCCATTGTGTTGTTACCATGCTCAATATGTGAACATGGTTCTCAATGTCACCTCAAAATCTCACAATGTGACATCACATTGCTACATGGTGCCATCACAATGTCACAATATGACTTGACAGTGTTCCATTGAGACATCACAATGCTCATTGGGACATCACTATGCGCAATTT
>NW_008398565.1:0-242 GCF_000622305.1 Nannospalax galili
CTCCCTGTAAGCCCCAGCTGTGCTGGAACTCAATGTGTAGACCAGGCTGGCCTTGAACTCACAGAGATCCGCCCTCTTCTGCCTCGCAAGTCCGGGAATACAACCATAGGGCACCATGCACGGCTTATCTATATCTTTTGATCTATCATCTTTCTATCGAACCATTATCAATCTATATAACATCTAGTACCTATTCATCTACAATTTATCTATCTATCTGTCTATCCATCTATCTATCTATC
>NW_008398566.1:0-243 GCF_000622305.1 Nannospalax galili
GACATTCTGAAAGATACTGATAAAAATGAAGTCATAAGAATTATTTTAATTAATATTTTCTTTATTCTGGAGTATTTCATACATATATACAATAAATATGGTCCTATCTACCTACCATTTCCATCTCCAACGGCCCCAACATCCCCCAACATGTCCCCTCCCAGTTTCAAGCTTTCTTTTGAGAACTCACTAAGTCTAGTTAGTGCTGCCCATATGTGATGGGTGTGGGGCCATCCAGTGGGT
>NW_008398567.1:0-242 GCF_000622305.1 Nannospalax galili
AAAGCTTTTCTTTTTCTGTCTTTTTGAGACAGGGTCTCCCTGTAGTCCCAGGGAACTCACCATGTAGACCAGGCTGACAGAGCTCTATCTGCCTCTGCCTCCCAAGTGCTGGGACTAAAGGCATACACCACTACACCCTGCCAGGTTATCACTTTTCAAAGCACCTGTTTTACTGCCCTGGCACAGGAATATTTTATCCAGTGTTACGCTAGCAAATGTTGAGTAATTCTTTGGGCAGGGTA
>NW_008398568.1:0-239 GCF_000622305.1 Nannospalax galili
AAAAAATACATGAAATCTGGTGGGAGGGATTTAAAAGGTGTGCAGATAAGGGAGGGGCCTAAATAGGATCAAAATATATTTTATGAAATTCACAAAAATTTAGTTCAGAAAAAGAATGCAGCAACCAAGCATGGATGGAGGAGGGTAGGAATCCCCAGCCCTAGCTGAGGGTATATTGGCATTTGATGGATGCAGGAGAGAGAGAGAGAGAGAGAGAGAGAGAGAGAGAGAGAGAGAGA
>NW_008398569.1:0-242 GCF_000622305.1 Nannospalax galili
CCCTCCTCTGACCTCCTTATTCATTGCATGACATGGATGCACTTACTTACATGCAGGCAATACTCATAAAATAAAAGTTGTAAATTAAAAATAACCTATCCCCTTTTGAAAAAGGATATATTTTGATAACTCCTTCAATGGATGACTGAAACTATGAATATGGCTGTGCTACTTTTATCTTGGGTGTTTACAATATGATAAACTTTTATTTATCAGTTAGGGAGGGTAGCAGATTGACAATA
>NW_008398570.1:0-242 GCF_000622305.1 Nannospalax galili
CTCATCACTCTCTGTCCCTGACCAGAGCAGCACTGGTGCTCATCACTGGTGTTCATCACTCTCTGTCCCTGACCAGAGTAACACTGGTGCTCATCAATATCCGTCCCTGACCAGAGCAGCACTGGTGCTCATCACTGGTGTTCATCAATAACCGTCCCTGACCAGAGCAGCACTGGTGTTCATCAATATCCGTCTGTCCTAGTTTGTTCTTCATTGCTGTGACAAAATACTCTGACCAATAC
>NW_008398571.1:0-242 GCF_000622305.1 Nannospalax galili
CTTGGAGGTCATGGATCTCAGCCTTCACAGCCTGGAGCTTGGAAAAGAGCTAGAGCCAAGGAAGAAGTAGGTGAGGAGAGGTTGTGCACAAAGAGCTCACCCTAGCCCCAGCTCTCAAGGCCTGGACTCCAGACTTCCCTACCTTTTTGAGCTTTTTGGTCTTGATGTCTACCTCCTGCTGCAATGAGCTGTATGTCTCTTTAAGCTCCAAGGTCTCCTCATCTCGACTTTCCATTTGCTGC
>NW_008398572.1:0-242 GCF_000622305.1 Nannospalax galili
GAGAAGCTTGGTTTATTTTCCCTCCTGAAAGATAAATTTTAGCTATTACTGCAATTCTTAAAAACAAGTCCAAGCATTCCAAAAGTTACCTACTGACTCATCTGGACAAAATAGTGTTGTTTTTTGTTCCCATCTTGCTTTTGGAGTACATTTTATTCTTAGTGTTTTGTTTTTCAATAAATAGTTAAAATGTTTAATTACACTTTCAATGTTATTTATATTTCATAATTACCTATTATATG
>NW_008398573.1:0-242 GCF_000622305.1 Nannospalax galili
TCCTTCGGGGTACAAGTGAGGACCAGGGACTCCCCCTTACTTTCCAACAAGATCTTGGAGCTTGTAGAAGATTCTCTTTGGGGAAAGCTCCACATTGGGGGGCTGACTGTTGAAACAACCTCCTCCGCCCCGTTTGTAGTTCATAGTGCAAAAAGGTCACCATGCCACTCTCACTTCACAGATGCTCCAGAAAACCTGCCTGAGCTGGTTAGGAACATGTACCAGGGCCTAGAGCAGTGAAT
>NW_008398574.1:0-242 GCF_000622305.1 Nannospalax galili
TATTGTATTGGCACCCCAGACCCCTTAACTGACCTCTTGGCTCAGAATCCCCACTGCTTCCTGATTCTTTGCATCCAGACCAACCTGATTCTTCCCTGTAGTCCCCTCTTCCTGTCCCCACCCCCCTTTTCATTCCTGAGTACAGTCACCAGCTTCCTGGGGTCAGCATTTTCCCTCAGTCCTGGTCCCAAGCCAGGCCAGCCCCCAAAATTCCTGAGGCCAGCATCTTTCCTGGAGGGATC
>NW_008398575.1:0-242 GCF_000622305.1 Nannospalax galili
CATTAACATGAAAACATCTGCAACCAGCTCTTTCAAGATATGTTCAGCAAGTATAAAACTAACACTTTGGGCTGGGGATGTAGTTCAGTGGTAGAGTGCTTGTCTAACATGGCTGAGGCCCTTGGTTCAGTCCCCAAACCAGAAACGAAAATAACTATTCTCTACTCTAGTCATTTCCACAGAGTAAATCAGGAGCTGTCTATACTGCCTGTTACTTTTCTTTTTTGTTGTTGCTGTTTTTT
>NW_008398576.1:0-242 GCF_000622305.1 Nannospalax galili
CATTTTGTGTTAAAACCGGTTTCCTACGAATTGTATTCAAAAGAGTATTGATATGATTGTCAGTCTCTTTGCTTCTGAAAAATAAGTCTCGTTTGTGTATCTAAGTGCTTGCTTTCTATAGAAAGAACAATATTTCTAAAAATGTGTTTATAGTAGTGAAAGTGATTGAACTGAAGCATTTTATGTTAAAATCCATTTCTTAGGAATTGTATGAAAAAGCATATTGCCATGAGTGTCAGTCT
>NW_008398577.1:0-242 GCF_000622305.1 Nannospalax galili
GTGCCATCATTCTGCCATCACAATGTACCATTGTGTCATTCCTATGATCCATGGTGTCGTCACAATGCTCAATATGCAAATACAGTGCTCAGTGTCCCCACACAATTCCCCAATGTGACAAAACAATGCTCCATTTTGTCATCAAAATGCTGACTTTGATATCCCAATGCTCCAGTGTGACATCACAATGATCCAATGTGTCACTACAATGCTCAATTTGATATCACAATGCTGAATGTCCC
>NW_008398578.1:0-242 GCF_000622305.1 Nannospalax galili
ATCTGATTATTACTAGTCATAATCATTTGCACTCAGATCTTTGGCACCTGTGTGTGTCTATAAAGTCATTGGGTAGATTTCAATGTTAATGTTCATCACCTCTACTAATTTACATGACATAAACTTTTATGCTTCCTCCTCAAATACATTTTAAAAAATTTGTTGATATTTTTCTGTGTGTGTATATCACACAGAACACCACAAGCCACCTTATTCAACTATACACCCACTTCCCAGATGGC
>NW_008398579.1:0-242 GCF_000622305.1 Nannospalax galili
CTGTCTTTCCTCCAGTGAATTTTCTTGGCCTCTTTGTCAAATATCAGGTGGTTGAAATTGCATGTACTGATATTCACGTCTTCAATTTTGTTCCATTGATATGCACATTTATTTTTGTGCTAGTACCATGTTGTTTTTATGACTATAAGCTCTGCAATACAGTTTCAAAACTGGTATAGTAATCCCCCCCAAATTGCTCTTAGTGCTCAGGATTACTTTGGCTATCCGAGGACTTTTGTGCT
>NW_008398580.1:0-242 GCF_000622305.1 Nannospalax galili
TATCCACAAATTATCAAGCAATTTCACTAAGGGTGCCTCATTAATAATAGGAAGTAGTTGTCAATAAGACCATGTGTAGACTGTGAGCCAATGAACTCTAATAAGCATGTCACATCTCTTTGTGCTGTCTCTCTATTCATTGACATTATTGAGATTTCAAATTGATTCAGAAAGTTCCATTAATTTTTTTCAATTTAATTTTACTTGGCTGCCCTAACAAATGATAAAAGTGTTGCATTTTA
>NW_008398581.1:0-240 GCF_000622305.1 Nannospalax galili
TAGAACAGGGATCTACAACCCCAGCATTCCTACAGGAAGATGGGAAGTTGAGGCAGGAAAATAAATCAGAATTCATGAGCCAGTTAGCCTGGTGTTCATGGGGAAACAACATAGAGCTTGTTTCAAACCTGGTAGATGGTAAGGACAGGCCCCTGACATTGTTCTCTGACTTCCACACCCACATGTGGCATGTGTACATATTATACACACACAAACACACACACACACACACACACACAC
>NW_008398582.1:0-242 GCF_000622305.1 Nannospalax galili
TGTATTTGTTATCTGGAGGGGACCCATCGAGTCACGGACCCTAACAGTAATGAAAGTTATATATGTGTCATCCAGCTTTGATGACTGTTAACAAATACATTCTATTTCATTCATACTTCTTAGTTCCACACATTACTCCATTGGATCATTCTGAAACACACACAAAAATCTTATTGTATATCTCTAAGAGATCAAGCCTCCTTGCAAAACAAAACAAAACAAAATGTAAGCATACCTGGAAT
>NW_008398583.1:0-242 GCF_000622305.1 Nannospalax galili
ATGCCTCTGTGCTTGTGCTGGAAGGAATATGGGGTCCCATCAATTTTAACCATAATTTCACCGGTTTTTCTTTACTTCCTCTGCTGGGGCCTCGGTGTTGGCCTGGCCCCCCACAATTTGAGGCTGTTGTCCCTATATTATGGGGTGACTATGTGACGAAAGAGCCTTGGCGACTTAATACCTCAGATGAACCCCTCTGGTGGTATGGACCTCGGCTTCCATTTAAAAATAGTACCACACAA